>NW_027255473.1:124967-160818 GCF_003086295.3 Arachis hypogaea | reverse complement strand
GAATAAAGTCCAGTAATATCTAGTAAACAAAAGATCTGTAAATTTATTATTTTTTAATTTTAAACTAAAAAATAATTTTTTAATAGTAGAAAAATAAAAAATTCCAACAATATCCAAAAAAAAAAAATAAAAATTAAATTTTAATTAATTTATTCTTAATTTGTAAACAAGTGTAGCAAAAAAAAGTCAATTGTCCGGGTGTAGCATTATCCGGTAAATAAAAAATTAAAAAATTATTTTAAAAACTTAAATTTAAAAACTAAATTTTTATTTTTGAATTTTGTATTATATAATTAATTTCTTTTATTTATATTAGAAAAATATAATAAAGTCTAGTAATATCTAGTAAATAATAGATCTGTAAATTTATTATTTTTTAATTTTTAAACTAAAAAAATAATTTTTTCTAGTAGTAGAAAAATAAAAAATTCCAAAAATATCTAAAATATAAAAATTTTATAATTTTAAAATTTTTAAAATTAATTTATTCTTAATTTGTGAACAAGTGAAGCAAAAAAAAGACAAATGTTCGAGTGTAGCATTATCCGGTAAATAAAAAAATTAAAAATATATTTTTAAAAATAAAAATTATAAATGACTAAATTTTTAATTTTGAGTTTTAAAAGTGTATGATTAAATTCTTTTATTTAAATAAGAAAAATAAAATAAAGTCCAGCAATATCTAGTAAACAATATATCTGTAAATTTATTATTTTTTAAAACTAAAAAAATAATTTATTTCCTAATAGTATAAAAATAAAAAATTCAAACGATATACAAAAAATAAAAAATTGAAAAATTTTGATTTTTTAAATTAATTTATTCTTAATTTTTGAACAAGTGGAGCAAAAAAAGGTCAATTGTCCGGGTGTAGCATTATCCGGTAAATAAAAAAATAAAAATTATTTTAAAAAATTTAAGATTTTAAAAAACTAATCTTTTATTTTTTAATTTTTTATTTATATGATTAAATTCTTTTATTTATATTAGAAACAACATATTTGAAAATTTATTATTTTTAAACTAAAAAATAATTTATTTCTAATAGTAGAAAAAAAATTCCAACGATATACAAAAATAAAAAAATTGAAAAATTTTGAATTTTAAATTCATTTAATCTTAATTTGTGAACAAGTGAAGCAAAAAAAAGTCAATTGTCCGGGTGTAGCATTATCGGTAAATAAAAAAATAAAAAATTATTTTAAAAAAATTTAAAATTTAAAAAAGCAAATTTTTTATTTTTAATTTTTAAATTATATGATTAAATTCTTTTATTTATATTATAAAAATAAAATAAAGTCCAGCAATATCTAGTAAACAATAGATCTATAAATTTTTTATTTTTTAATTTTTATATTATATGATTAAATTCTTTTAGTTATATTAGAAAAATAGAATAAAGTCCAGTAATATCTAGTAAACAAAAGATCTGTAAATTTATTATTTTTTTAATTTTTAAACTAAAAAAATAATTTTTTTAATAGTAGAAAAATAAAAAATTTCCAACAATATCCAAAAAATAAAAAATTAAAAAATTTTGAAATTTTAATTAATTTATTCTTAATTTGTAAACAAGTGTAGCAAAAAAAAAGTCAATTGTCCGGGTGTAGCATTATCCGGTAAATAAAAAATTAAAAAATTATTTTTAAAAAACTTAAATTTTAAAAAACTAAATTTTTTATTTTTGAATTTTTGTATTATATAATTAATTTCTTTTATTTATATTAGAAAAATATAATAAAGTCTAGTAATATCTAGTAAATAATAGATCTGTAAATTTATTATTTTTTAATTTTTAAACTAAAAAAATAATTTTTTTCTAGTAGTAGAAAAATAAAAAATTCCAAAAATATCTAAAATATAAAAAATTTTATAATTTTAAAATTTTTAAAATTAATTTATTCTTAATTTGTGAACAAGTGAAGCAAAAAAAAAGACAAATGTTCGAGTGTAGCATTATCCGGTAAATAAAAAAATTAAAAAATATATTTTTAAAAATAAAAAATTATAAATGACTAAATTTTTTAATTTTGAGTTTTAAAAGTGTATGATTAAATTCTTTTATTTAAATAAGAAAAATAAAATAAAGTCCAGCAATATCTAGTAAACAATATATCTGTAAATTTATTATTTTTTAAAACTAAAAAAATAATTTATTTCCTAATAGTATAAAAATAAAAAATTCAAACGATATACAAAAAATAAAAAATTGAAAAATTTTGATTTTTTAAATTAATTTATTCTTAATTTTTGAACAAGTGGAGCAAAAAAAGGTCAATTGTCCGGGTGTAGCATTATCCGGTAAATAAAAAAATAAAAAATTATTTTAAAAAATTTTAAGATTTTAAAAAACTAATCTTTTATTTTTTAATTTTTTATTTATATGATTAAATTCTTTTATTTATATTAGAAACAACATATTTGAAAATTTATTATTTTTTAAACTAAAAAATAATTTATTTTCTAATAGTAGAAAAAAAATTCCAACGATATACAAAAATAAAAAATTGAAAAATTTTGAATTTTTAAATTCATTTAATCTTAATTTGTGAACAAGTGAAGCAAAAAAAAGTCAATTGTCCGGGTGTAGCATTATCCGGTAAATAAAAAAATAAAAAATTATTTTTAAAAAAATTTAAAATTTTAAAAAAGCAAATTTTTATTTTTTAATTTTTAAATTATATGATTAAATTCTTTTATTTATATTATAAAAATAAAATAAAGTCCAGCAATATCTAGTAAACAATAGATCTATAAATTTTTTATTTTTTAATTTTTATATTATATGATTAAATTCTTTTAGTTATATTAGAAAAATAGAATAAAGTCCAGTAATATCTAGTAAACAAAAGATCTGTAAATTTATTATTTTTTTAATTTTTAAACTAAAAAAATAATTTTTTTAATAGTAGAAAAATAAAAAATTTCCAACAATATCCAAAAAATAAAAAAATTAAAAAATTTTGAAATTTTAATTAATTTATTCTTAATTTGTAAACAAGTGTAGCAAAAAAAAAGTCAATTGTCCGGGTGTAGCATTATCCGGTAAATAAAAAATTAAAAAATTATTTTTAAAAAACTTAAATTTTAAAAAACTAAATTTTTTATTTTTGAATTTTTGTATTATATAATTAATTTCTTTTATTTATATTAGAAAAATATAATAAAGTCTAGTAATATCTAGTAAATAATAGATCTGTAAATTTATTATTTTTTAATTTTTAAACTAAAAAAATAATTTTTTTCTAGTAGTAGAAAAATAAAAAATTCCAAAAATATCTAAAATATAAAAAATTTTATAATTTTAAAATTTTTAAAATTAATTTATTCTTAATTTGTGAACAAGTGAAGCAAAAAAAAAGACAAATGTTCGAGTGTAGCATTATCCGGTAAATAAAAAAATTAAAAAATATATTTTTAAAAATAAAAAATTATAAATGACTAAATTTTTTAATTTTGAGTTTTAAAAGTGTATGATTAAATTCTTTTATTTAAATAAGAAAAATAAAATAAAGTCCAGCAATATCTAGTAAACAATATATCTGTAAATTTATTATTTTTTAAAACTAAAAAAATAATTTATTTCCTAATAGTATAAAAATAAAAAATTCAAACGATATACAAAAAATAAAAAATTGAAAAATTTTGATTTTTTAAATTAATTTATTCTTAATTTTTGAACAAGTGGAGCAAAAAAAGGTCAATTGTCCGGGTGTAGCATTATCCGGTAAATAAAAAAATAAAAAATTATTTTTAAAAAATTTTAAGATTTAAAAAACTAATCTTTTATTTTTAATTTTTATTTATATGATTAAATTCTTTTATTTATATTAGAAACAACATATTTGAAAATTTATTATTTTTAAACTAAAAAAATAATTTATTTCTAATAGTAGAAAAAAAAATTCCAACGATATACAAAAATAAAAAAATTGAAAAATTTTGAATTTTTAAATTCATTTAATCTTAATTTGTGAACAAGTGAAGCAAAAAAAAGTCAATTGTCCGGGTGTAGCATTATCCGGTAAATAAAAAAATAAAAAATTATTTTTAAAAAAATTTAAAATTTTAAAAAAGCAAATTTTTTATTTTTTAATTTTTAAATTATATGATTAAATTCTTTTATTTATATTATAAAAATAAAATAAAGTCCAGCAATATCTAGTAAACAATAGATCTATAAATTTTTTATTTTTTAATTTTTATATTATATGATTAAATTCTTTTAGTTATATTAGAAAAATAGAATAAAGTCCAGTAATATCTAGTAAACAAAAGATCTGTAAATTTATTATTTTTTTAATTTTTAAACTAAAAAAATAATTTTTTTAATAGTAGAAAAATAAAAAATTTCCAACAATATCCAAAAAATAAAAAAATTAAAAAATTTTGAAATTTTAATTAATTTATTCTTAATTTGTAAACAAGTGTAGCAAAAAAAAAGTCAATTGTCCGGGTGTAGCATTATCCGGTAAATAAAAAATTAAAAAATTATTTTTAAAAAACTTAAATTTTAAAAAACTAAATTTTTTATTTTTGAATTTTTGTATTATATAATTAATTTCTTTTATTTATATTAGAAAAATATAATAAAGTCTAGTAATATCTAGTAAATAATAGATCTGTAAATTTATTATTTTTTAATTTTTAAACTAAAAAAATAATTTTTTCTAGTAGTAGAAAAATAAAAAATTCCAAAAATATCTAAAATATAAAAATTTTATAATTTTAAATTTTTAAAATTAATTTATTCTTAATTTGTGAACAAGTGAAGCAAAAAAAAAGACAAATGTTCGAGTGTAGCATTATCCGGTAAATAAAAAAATTAAAAAATATATTTTTAAAAATAAAAAATTATAAATGACTAAATTTTTTAATTTTGAGTTTTAAAAGTGTATGATTAAATTCTTTTATTTAAATAAGAAAAATAAAATAAAGTCCAGCAATATCTAGTAAACAATATATCTGTAAATTTATTATTTTTTAAAACTAAAAAAATAATTTATTTCCTAATAGTATAAAAATAAAAAATTCAAACGATATACAAAAAATAAAAAATTGAAAAATTTTGATTTTTTAAATTAATTTATTCTTAATTTTTGAACAAGTGGAGCAAAAAAAGGTCAATTGTCCGGGTGTAGCATTATCCGGTAAATAAAAAAATAAAAATTATTTTTAAAAAATTTTAAGATTTTAAAAAACTAATCTTTTATTTTTTAATTTTTTATTTATATGATTAAATTCTTTTATTTATATTAGAAACAACATATTTGAAAATTTATTATTTTTTAAACTAAAAAAATAATTTATTTTCTAATAGTAGAAAAAAAAATTCCAACGATATACAAAAATAAAAAAATTGAAAAATTTTGAATTTTTAAATTCATTTAATCTTAATTTGTGAACAAGTGAAGCAAAAAAAAGTCAATTGTCCGGGTGTAGCATTATCCGGTAAATAAAAAAATAAAAAATTATTTTTAAAAAAATTTAAAATTTTAAAAAAGCAAATTTTTTATTTTTTAATTTTTAAATTATATGATTAAATTCTTTTATTTATATTATAAAAATAAAATAAAGTCCAGCAATATCTAGTAAACAATAGATCTATAAATTTTTTATTTTTTAATTTTTATATTATATGATTAAATTCTTTTAGTTATATTAGAAAAATAGAATAAAGTCCAGTAATATCTAGTAAACAAAAGATCTGTAAATTTATTATTTTTTTAATTTTTAAACTAAAAAAATAATTTTTTTAATAGTAGAAAAATAAAAAATTTCCAACAATATCCAAAAAATAAAAAATTAAAAAATTTTGAAATTTTAATTAATTTATTCTTAATTTGTAAACAAGTGTAGCAAAAAAAAAGTCAATTGTCCGGGTGTAGCATTATCCGGTAAATAAAAAATTAAAAAATTATTTTTAAAAAACTTAAATTTTAAAAAACTAAATTTTTTATTTTTGAATTTTTGTATTATATAATTAATTTCTTTTATTTATATTAGAAAAATATAATAAAGTCTAGTAATATCTAGTAAATAATAGATCTGTAAATTTATTATTTTTTAATTTTTAAACTAAAAAAATAATTTTTTTCTAGTAGTAGAAAAATAAAAAATTCCAAAAATATCTAAAATATAAAAAATTTTATAATTTAAAATTTTTAAAATTAATTTATTCTTAATTTGTGAACAAGTGAAGCAAAAAAAAAGACAAATGTTCGAGTGTAGCATTATCCGGTAAATAAAAAAATTAAAAAATATATTTTTAAAAATAAAAAATTATAAATGACTAAATTTTTTAATTTTGAGTTTTAAAAGTGTATGATTAAATTCTTTTATTTAAATAAGAAAAATAAAATAAAGTCCAGCAATATCTAGTAAACAATATATCTGTAAATTTATTATTTTTTAAAACTAAAAAAATAATTTATTTCCTAATAGTATAAAAATAAAAAATTCAAACGATATACAAAAAATAAAAAATTGAAAAATTTTGATTTTTTAAATTAATTTATTCTTAATTTTTGAACAAGTGGAGCAAAAAAAGGTCAATTGTCCGGGTGTAGCATTATCCGGTAAATAAAAAAATAAAAAATTATTTTTAAAAAATTTTAAGATTTTAAAAAACTAATCTTTTATTTTTTAATTTTTTATTTATATGATTAAATTCTTTTATTTATATTAGAAACAACATATTTGAAAATTTATTATTTTTTAAACTAAAAAAATAATTTATTTTCTAATAGTAGAAAAAAAAATTCCAACGATATACAAAAAATAAAAAAATTGAAAAATTTTGAATTTTTAAATTCATTTAATCTTAATTTGTGAACAAGTGAAGCAAAAAAAAGTCAATTGTCCGGGTGTAGCATTATCCGGTAAATAAAAAAATAAAAAATTATTTTTAAAAAAATTTAAAATTTTAAAAAAGCAAATTTTTTATTTTTTAATTTTTAAATTATATGATTAAATTCTTTTATTTATATTATAAAAATAAAATAAAGTCCAGCAATATCTAGTAAACAATAGATCTATAAATTTTTTATTTTTTAATTTTTATATTATATGATTAAATTCTTTTAGTTATATTAGAAAAATAGAATAAAGTCCAGTAATATCTAGTAAACAAAAGATCTGTAAATTTATTATTTTTTTAATTTTTAAACTAAAAAAATAATTTTTTTAATAGTAGAAAAATAAAAAATTTCCAACAATATCCAAAAAATAAAAAAATTAAAAAATTTTGAAATTTTAATTAATTTATTCTTAATTTGTAAACAAGTGTAGCAAAAAAAAAGTCAATTGTCCGGGTGTAGCATTATCCGGTAAATAAAAAATTAAAAAATTATTTTTAAAAAACTTAAATTTTAAAAAACTAAATTTTTTATTTTTGAATTTTTGTATTATATAATTAATTTCTTTTATTTATATTAGAAAAATATAATAAAGTCTAGTAATATCTAGTAAATAATAGATCTGTAAATTTATTATTTTTTAATTTTTAAACTAAAAAAATAATTTTTTTCTAGTAGTAGAAAAATAAAAAATTCCAAAAATATCTAAAATATAAAAAATTTTATAATTTTAAAATTTTTAAAATTAATTTATTCTTAATTTGTGAACAAGTGAAGCAAAAAAAAAGACAAATGTTCGAGTGTAGCATTATCCGGTAAATAAAAAAATTAAAAAATATATTTTTAAAAATAAAAAATTATAAATGACTAAATTTTTTAATTTTGAGTTTTAAAAGTGTATGATTAAATTCTTTTATTTAAATAAGAAAAATAAAATAAAGTCCAGCAATATCTAGTAAACAATATATCTGTAAATTTATTATTTTTTAAAACTAAAAAAATAATTTATTTCCTAATAGTATAAAAATAAAAAATTCAAACGATATACAAAAAATAAAAAATTGAAAAATTTTGATTTTTTAAATTAATTTATTCTTAATTTTTGAACAAGTGGAGCAAAAAAAGGTCAATTGTCCGGGTGTAGCATTATCCGGTAAATAAAAAAATAAAAAATTATTTTTAAAAAATTTTAAGATTTTAAAAAACTAAGTCTTTTATTTTTTAATTTTTTATTTATATGATTAAATTCTTTTATTTATATTAGAAACAACATATTTGAAAATTTATTATTTTTTAAACTAAAAAAATAATTTATTTTCTAATAGTAGAAAAAAAAATTCCAACGATATACAAAAATAAAAAAATTGAAAAATTTTGAATTTTTAAATTCATTTAATCTTAATTTGTGAACAAGTGAAGCAAAAAAAAGTCAATTGTCCGGGTGTAGCATTATCCGGTAAATAAAAAAATAAAAAATTATTTTTAAAAAAATTTAAAATTTTAAAAAAGCAAATTTTTTATTTTTTAATTTTTAAATTATATGATTAAATTCTTTTATTTATATTATAAAAATAAAATAAAGTCCAGCAATATCTAGTAAACAATAGATCTATAAATTTTTTATTTTTTAATTTTTATATTATATGATTAAATTCTTTTAGTTATATTAGAAAAATAGAATAAAGTCCAGTAATATCTAGTAAACAAAAGATCTGTAAATTTATTATTTTTTTAATTTTTAAACTAAAAAAATAATTTTTTTAATAGTAGAAAAATAAAAAATTTCCAACAATATCCAAAAAATAAAAAAATTAAAAAATTTTGAAATTTTAATTAATTTATTCTTAATTTGTAAACAAGTGTAGCAAAAAAAAAGTCAATTGTCCGGGTGTAGCATTATCCGGTAAATAAAAAATTAAAAAATTATTTTTAAAAAACTTAAATTTTAAAAAACTAAATTTTTTATTTTTGAATTTTTGTATTATATAATTAATTTCTTTTATTTATATTAGAAAAATATAATAAAGTCTAGTAATATCTAGTAAATAATAGATCTGTAAATTTATTATTTTTTAATTTTTAAACTAAAAAAATAATTTTTTTCTAGTAGTAGAAAAATAAAAAATTCCAAAAATATCTAAAATATAAAAAATTTTATAATTTTAAAATTTTTAAAATTAATTTATTCTTAATTTGTGAACAAGTGAAGCAAAAAAAAAGACAAATGTTCGAGTGTAGCATTATCCGGTAAATAAAAAAATTAAAAAATATATTTTTAAAAATAAAAAATTATAAATGACTAAATTTTTAATTTTGAGTTTTAAAAGTGTATGATTAAATTCTTTTATTTAAATAAGAAAAATAAAATAAAGTCCAGCAATATCTAGTAAACAATATATCTGTAAATTTATTATTTTTTAAAACTAAAAAAATAATTTATTTCCTAATAGTATAAAAATAAAAAATTCAAACGATATACAAAAAATAAAAAATTGAAAAATTTTGATTTTTTAAATTAATTTATTCTTAATTTTTGAACAAGTGGAGCAAAAAAAGGTCAATTGTCCGGGTGTAGCATTATCCGGTAAATAAAAAAATAAAAAATTATTTTTAAAAAATTTTAAGATTTTAAAAAACTAAGTCTTTTATTTTTTAATTTTTTATTTATATGATTAAATTCTTTTATTTATATTAGAAACAACATATTTGAAAATTTATTATTTTTTAAACTAAAAAAATAATTTATTTTCTAATAGTAGAAAAAAAAATTCCAACGATATACAAAAAATAAAAAAATTGAAAAATTTTGAATTTTTAAATTCATTTAATCTTAATTTGTGAACAAGTGAAGCAAAAAAAAGTCAATTGTCCGGGTGTAGCATTATCCGGTAAATAAAAAAATAAAAAATTATTTTTAAAAAAATTTAAAATTTTAAAAAAGCAAATTTTTTATTTTTTAATTTTTAAATTATATGATTAAATTCTTTTATTTATATTATAAAAATAAAATAAAGTCCAGCAATATCTAGTAAACAATAGATCTATAAATTTTTTATTTTTTAATTTTTATATTATATGATTAAATTCTTTTAGTTATATTAGAAAAATAGAATAAAGTCCAGTAATATCTAGTAAACAAAAGATCTGTAAATTTATTATTTTTTTAATTTTTAAACTAAAAAAATAATTTTTTTAATAGTAGAAAAATAAAAAATTTCCAACAATATCCAAAAAATAAAAAATTAAAAAATTTTGAAATTTTAATTAATTTATTCTTAATTTGTAAACAAGTGTAGCAAAAAAAAAGTCAATTGTCCGGGTGTAGCATTATCCGGTAAATAAAAAATTAAAAAATTATTTTTAAAAAACTTAAATTTTAAAAAACTAAATTTTTTATTTTTGAATTTTTGTATTATATAATTAATTTCTTTTATTTATATTAGAAAAATATAATAAAGTCTAGTAATATCTAGTAAATAATAGATCTGTAAATTTATTATTTTTTAATTTTTAAACTAAAAAAATAATTTTTTTCTAGTAGTAGAAAAATAAAAAATTCCAAAAATATCTAAAATATAAAAAATTTTATAATTTTAAAATTTTTAAAATTAATTTATTCTTAATTTGTGAACAAGTGAAGCAAAAAAAAGACAAATGTTCGAGTGTAGCATTATCCGGTAAATAAAAAAATTAAAAAATATATTTTTAAAAATAAAAAATTATAAATGACTAAATTTTTAATTTTGAGTTTTAAAAGTGTATGATTAAATTCTTTTATTTAAATAAGAAAAATAAAATAAAGTCCAGCAATATCTAGTAAACAATATATCTGTAAATTTATTATTTTTTAAAACTAAAAAAATAATTTATTTCCTAATAGTATAAAAATAAAAAATTCAAACGATATACAAAAAATAAAAAATTGAAAAATTTTGATTTTTTAAATTAATTTATTCTTAATTTTTGAACAAGTGGAGCAAAAAAAGGTCAATTGTCCGGGTGTAGCATTATCCGGTAAATAAAAAAATAAAAAATTATTTTTAAAAAATTTTAAGATTTTAAAAAACTAAGTCTTTTATTTTTTAATTTTTTATTTATATGATTAAATTCTTTTATTTATATTAGAAACAACATATTTGAAAATTTATTATTTTTTAAACTAAAAAAATAATTTATTTTCTAATAGTAGAAAAAAAAATTCCAACGATATACAAAAAATAAAAAAATTGAAAAATTTTGAATTTTTAAATTCATTTAATCTTAATTTGTGAACAAGTGAAGCAAAAAAAAGTCAATTGTCCGGGTGTAGCATTATCCGGTAAATAAAAAAATAAAAAATTATTTTTAAAAAAATTTAAAATTTTAAAAAAGCAAATTTTTATTTTTTAATTTTTAAATTATATGATTAAATTCTTTTATTTATATTATAAAAATAAAATAAAGTCCAGCAATATCTAGTAAACAATAGATCTATAAATTTTTTATTTTTTAATTTTTATATTATATGATTAAATTCTTTTAGTTATATTAGAAAAATAGAATAAAGTCCAGTAATATCTAGTAAACAAAAGATCTGTAAATTTATTATTTTTTTAATTTTTAAACTAAAAAAATAATTTTTTTAATAGTAGAAAAATAAAAAATTTCCAACAATATCCAAAA
The DNA here is from genome assembly GCF_003086295.3 of Arachis hypogaea. Taxonomy (NCBI): domain Eukaryota; kingdom Viridiplantae; phylum Streptophyta; class Magnoliopsida; order Fabales; family Fabaceae; genus Arachis; species Arachis hypogaea. The sequence continues at coordinate 149,299 of NW_027255473.1, read as the reverse complement.
AATAAAAAATTAAAAAATTTTGAAATTTTAATTAATTTATTCTTAATTTGTAAACAAGTGTAGCAAAAAAAAAGTCAATTGTCCGGGTGTAGCATTATCCGGTAAATAAAAAATTAAAAAATTATTTTTAAAAAACTTAAATTTTAAAAAACTAAATTTTTTATTTTTGAATTTTTGTATTATATAATTAATTTCTTTTATTTATATTAGAAAAATATAATAAAGTCTAGTAATATCTAGTAAATAATAGATCTGTAAATTTATTATTTTTTAATTTTTAAACTAAAAAAATAATTTTTTTCTAGTAGTAGAAAAATAAAAAATTCCAAAAATATCTAAAATATAAAAAATTTTATAATTTTAAAATTTTTAAAATTAATTTATTCTTAATTTGTGAACAAGTGAAGCAAAAAAAAGACAAATGTTCGAGTGTAGCATTATCCGGTAAATAAAAAAATTAAAAAATATATTTTTAAAAATAAAAAATTATAAATGACTAAATTTTTTAATTTTGAGTTTTAAAAGTGTATGATTAAATTCTTTTATTTAAATAAGAAAAATAAAATAAAGTCCAGCAATATCTAGTAAACAATATATCTGTAAATTTATTATTTTTTAAAACTAAAAAAATAATTTATTTCCTAATAGTATAAAAATAAAAAATTCAAACGATATACAAAAAATAAAAAATTGAAAAATTTTGATTTTTTAAATTAATTTATTCTTAATTTTTGAACAAGTGGAGCAAAAAAAGGTCAATTGTCCGGGTGTAGCATTATCCGGTAAATAAAAAAATAAAAAATTATTTTTAAAAAATTTTAAGATTTTAAAAAACTAAGTCTTTTATTTTTTAATTTTTTATTTATATGATTAAATTCTTTTATTTATATTAGAAACAACATATTTGAAAATTTATTATTTTTTAAACTAAAAAAATAATTTATTTTCTAATAGTAGAAAAAAAAATTCCAACGATATACAAAAAATAAAAAAATTGAAAAATTTTGAATTTTTAAATTCATTTAATCTTAATTTGTGAACAAGTGAAGCAAAAAAAAGTCAATTGTCCGGGTGTAGCATTATCCGGTAAATAAAAAAATAAAAAATTATTTTTAAAAAAATTTAAAATTTTAAAAAAGCAAATTTTTTATTTTTTAATTTTTAAATTATATGATTAAATTCTTTTATTTATATTATAAAAATAAAATAAAGTCCAGCAATATCTAGTAAACAATAGATCTATAAATTTTTTATTTTTTAATTTTTATATTATATGATTAAATTCTTTTAGTTATATTAGAAAAATAGAATAAAGTCCAGTAATATCTAGTAAACAAAAGATCTGTAAATTTATTATTTTTTTAATTTTTAAACTAAAAAAATAATTTTTTTAATAGTAGAAAAATAAAAAATTTCCAACAATATCCAAAAAATAAAAAATTAAAAAATTTTGAAATTTTAATTAATTTATTCTTAATTTGTAAACAAGTGTAGCAAAAAAAAAGTCAATTGTCCGGGTGTAGCATTATCCGGTAAATAAAAAATTAAAAAATTATTTTTAAAAAACTTAAATTTTAAAAAACTAAATTTTTTATTTTTGAATTTTTGTATTATATAATTAATTTCTTTTATTTATATTAGAAAAATATAATAAAGTCTAGTAATATCTAGTAAATAATAGATCTGTAAATTTATTATTTTTTAATTTTTAAACTAAAAAAATAATTTTTTTCTAGTAGTAGAAAAATAAAAAATTCCAAAAATATCTAAAATATAAAAAATTTTATAATTTTAAAATTTTTAAAATTAATTTATTCTTAATTTGTGAACAAGTGAAGCAAAAAAAAAGACAAATGTTCGAGTGTAGCATTATCCGGTAAATAAAAAAATTAAAAAATATATTTTTAAAAATAAAAAATTATAAATGACTAAATTTTTTAATTTTGAGTTTTAAAAGTGTATGATTAAATTCTTTTATTTAAATAAGAAAAATAAAATAAAGTCCAGCAATATCTAGTAAACAATATATCTGTAAATTTATTATTTTTTAAAACTAAAAAAATAATTTATTTCCTAATAGTATAAAAATAAAAAATTCAAACGATATACAAAAAATAAAAAATTGAAAAATTTTGATTTTTTAAATTAATTTATTCTTAATTTTTGAACAAGTGGAGCAAAAAAAGGTCAATTGTCCGGGTGTAGCATTATCCGGTAAATAAAAAAATAAAAAATTATTTTTAAAAAATTTTAAGATTTTAAAAAACTAAGTCTTTTATTTTTTAATTTTTTATTTATATGATTAAATTCTTTTATTTATATTAGAAACAACATATTTGAAAATTTATTATTTTTTAAACTAAAAAAATAATTTATTTTCTAATAGTAGAAAAAAAAATTCCAACGATATACAAAAAATAAAAAAATTGAAAAATTTTGAATTTTTAAATTCATTTAATCTTAATTTGTGAACAAGTGAAGCAAAAAAAAGTCAATTGTCCGGGTGTAGCATTATCCGGTAAATAAAAAAATAAAAAATTATTTTTAAAAAAATTTAAAATTTTAAAAAAGCAAATTTTTTATTTTTTAATTTTTAAATTATATGATTAAATTCTTTTATTTATATTATAAAAATAAAATAAAGTCCAGCAATATCTAGTAAACAATAGATCTATAAATTTTTTATTTTTTAATTTTTATATTATATGATTAAATTCTTTTAGTTATATTAGAAAAATAGAATAAAGTCCAGTAATATCTAGTAAACAAAAGATCTGTAAATTTATTATTTTTTTAATTTTTAAACTAAAAAAATAATTTTTTTAATAGTAGAAAAATAAAAAATTTCCAACAATATCCAAAAAATAAAAAATTAAAAAATTTTGAAATTTTAATTAATTTATTCTTAATTTGTAAACAAGTGTAGCAAAAAAAAAGTCAATTGTCCGGGTGTAGCATTATCCGGTAAATAAAAAATTAAAAAATTATTTTTAAAAAACTTAAATTTTAAAAAACTAAATTTTTTATTTTTGAATTTTTGTATTATATAATTAATTTCTTTTATTTATATTAGAAAAATATAATAAAGTCTAGTAATATCTAGTAAATAATAGATCTGTAAATTTATTATTTTTTAATTTTTAAACTAAAAAAATAATTTTTTTCTAGTAGTAGAAAAATAAAAAATTCCAAAAATATCTAAAATATAAAAAATTTTATAATTTTAAAATTTTTAAAATTAATTTATTCTTAATTTGTGAACAAGTGAAGCAAAAAAAAAGACAAATGTTCGAGTGTAGCATTATCCGGTAAATAAAAAAATTAAAAAATATATTTTTAAAAATAAAAAATTATAAATGACTAAATTTTTTAATTTTGAGTTTTAAAAGTGTATGATTAAATTCTTTTATTTAAATAAGAAAAATAAAATAAAGTCCAGCAATATCTAGTAAACAATATATCTGTAAATTTATTATTTTTTAAAACTAAAAAAATAATTTATTTCCTAATAGTATAAAAATAAAAAATTCAAACGATATACAAAAAATAAAAAATTGAAAAATTTTGATTTTTTAAATTAATTTATTCTTAATTTTTGAACAAGTGGAGCAAAAAAAGGTCAATTGTCCGGGTGTAGCATTATCCGGTAAATAAAAAAATAAAAAATTATTTTTAAAAAATTTTAAGATTTTAAAAAACTAATCTTTTATTTTTTAATTTTTTATTTATATGATTAAATTCTTTTATTTATATTAGAAACAACATATTTGAAAATTTATTATTTTTTAAACTAAAAAAATAATTTATTTTCTAATAGTAGAAAAAAAAATTCCAACGATATACAAAAAATAAAAAAATTGAAAAATTTTGAATTTTTAAATTCATTTAATCTTAATTTGTGAACAAGTGAAGCAAAAAAAAGTCAATTGTCCGGGTGTAGCATTATCCGGTAAATAAAAAAATAAAAAATTATTTTTAAAAAAATTTAAAATTTTAAAAAAGCAAATTTTTTATTTTTTAATTTTTAAATTATATGATTAAATTCTTTTATTTATTTATAAAAATAAAATAAAGTCCAGCAATATCTAGTAAACAATAGATCTATAAATTTTTTATTTTTTAATTTTTATATTATATGATTAAATTCTTTTAGTTATATTAGAAAAATAGAATAAAGTCCAGTAATATCTAGTAAACAAAAGATCTGTAAATTTATTATTTTTTTAATTTTTAAACTAAAAAAATAATTTTTTTAATAGTAGAAAAATAAAAAATTTCCAACAATATCCAAAAAATAAAAAATTAAAAAATTTTGAAATTTTAATTAATTTATTCTTAATTTGTAAACAAGTGTAGCAAAAAAAAAGTCAATTGTCCGGGTGTAGCATTATCCGGTAAATAAAAAATTAAAAAATTATTTTTAAAAAACTTAAATTTTAAAAAACTAAATTTTTTATTTTTGAATTTTTGTATTATATAATTAATTTCTTTTATTTATATTAGAAAAATATAATAAAGTCTAGTAATATCTAGTAAATAATAGATCTGTAAATTTATTATTTTTTAATTTTTAAACTAAAAAAATAATTTTTTTCTAGTAGTAGAAAAATAAAAAATTCCAAAAATAACTAAAATATAAAAAATTTTATAATTTTAAAATTTTTAAAATTAATTTATTCTTAATTTGTGAACAAGTGAAGCAAAAAAAAAGACAAATGTTCGAGTGTAGCATTATCCGGTAAATAAAAAAATTAAAAAATATATTTTTAAAAATAAAAAATTATAAATGACTAAATTTTTTAATTTTGAGTTTTAAAAGTGTATGATTAAATTCTTTTATTTAAATAAGAAAAATAAAATAAAGTCCAGCAATATCTAGTAAACAATATATCTGTAAATTTATTATTTTTTAAAACTAAAAAAATAATTTATTTCCTAATAGTATAAAAATAAAAAATTCAAACGATATACAAAAAATAAAAAATTGAAAAATTTTGATTTTTTAAATTAATTTATTCTTAATTTTTGAACAAGTGGAGCAAAAAAAGGTCAATTGTCCGGGTGTAGCATTATCCGGTAAATAAAAAAATAAAAAATTATTTTTAAAAAATTTTAAGATTTTAAAAAACTAAGTCTTTTATTTTTTAATTTTTTATTTATATGATTAAATTCTTTTATTTATATTAGAAACAACATATTTGAAAATTTATTATTTTTTAAACTAAAAAAATAATTTATTTTCTAATAGTAGAAAAAAAAATTCCAACGATATACAAAAAATAAAAAAATTGAAAAATTTTGAATTTTTAAATTCATTTAATCTTAATTTGTGAACAAGTGAAGCAAAAAAAAGTCAATTGTCCGGGTGTAGCATTATCCGGTAAATAAAAAAATAAAAAATTATTTTTAAAAAAATTTAAAATTTTAAAAAAGCAAATTTTTTATTTTTTAATTTTTAAATTATATGATTAAATTCTTTTATTTATTTATAAAAATAAAATAAAGTCCAGCAATATCTAGTAAACAATAGATCTATAAATTTTTTATTTTTTAATTTTTATATTATATGATTAAATTCTTTTAGTTATATTAGAAAAATAGAATAAAGTCCAGTAATATCTAGTAAACAAAAGATCTGTAAATTTATTATTTTTTTAATTTTTAAACTAAAAAAATAATTTTTTTAATAGTAGAAAAATAAAAAATTTCCAACAATATCCAAAAAATAAAACAATTAAAAAATTTTGAAATTTTAATTAATTTATTCTTAATTTGTAAACAAGTGTAGCAAAAAAAAAGTCAATTGTCCGGGTGTAGCATTATCCGGTAAATAAAAAATTAAAAAATTATTTTTAAAAAACTTAAATTTTAAAAAACTAAATTTTTTATTTTTGAATTTTTGTATTATATAATTAATTTCTTTTATTTATATTAGAAAAATATAATAAAGTCTAGTAATATCTAGTAAATAATAGATCTGTAAATTTATTATTTTTTAATTTTTAAACTAAAAAAATAATTTTTTCTAGTAGTAGAAAAATAAAAAATTCCAAAAATAACTAAAATATAAAAAATTTTATAATTTTAAAATTTTTAAAATTAATTTATTCTTAATTTGTGAACAAGTGAAGCAAAAAAAAGACAAATGTTCGAGTGTAGCATTATCCGGTAAATAAAAAAATTAAAAAATATATTTTTAAAAATAAAAAATTATAAATGACTAAATTTTTTAATTTTGAGTTTTAAAAGTGTATGATTAAATTCTTTTATTTAAATAAGAAAAATAAAATAAAGTCCAGCAATATCTAGTAAACAATATATCTGTAAATTTATTATTTTTTAAAACTAAAAAAATAATTTATTTCCTAATAGTATAAAAATAAAAAATTCAAACGATAAACAAAAAATAAAAAATTGAAAAATTTTGATTTTTTAAATTAATTTATTCTTAATTTTTGAACAAGTGGAGCAAAAAAAGGTCAATTGTCCGGGTGTAGCATTATCCGGTAAATAAAAAAATAAAAAATTATTTTTAAAAAATTTTAAGATTTTAAAAAACTAAGTCTTTTATTTTTTAATTTTTTATTTATATGATTAGATTCTTTTATTTATATTAGAAACAACATATTTGAAAATTTATTATTTTTTAAACTAAAAAAATAATTTATTTTCTAATAGTAGAAAAAAAAATTCCAACGATATACAAAAAATAAAAAAATTGAAAAATTTTGAATTTTTAAATTCATTTAATCTTAATTTGTGAACAAGTGAAGCAAAAAAAAGTCAATTGTCCGGGTGTAGCATTATCCGGTAAATAAAAAAATAAAAAATTATTTTTAAAAAAATTTAAAATTTTAAAAAAGCAAATTTTTTATTTTTTAATTTTTAAATTATATGATTAAATTCTTTTATTTATTTATAAAAATAAAATAAAGTCCAGCAATATCTAGTAAACAATAGATCTATAAATTTTTTATTTTTTAATTTTTATATTATATGATTAAATTCTTTTAGTTATATTAGAAAAATAGAATAAAGTTCAGTAATATCTTGTAAACAAAAGATCTGTAAATTTATTATTTTTTTAATTTTTAAACTAAAAAAATAATTTTTTTAATAGTAGAAAAATAAAAAATTTCCAACAATATCCAAAAATAAAACAATTAAAAAATTTTGAAATTTTAATTAATTTATTCTTAATTTGTAAACAAGTGTAGCAAAAAAAAAGTCAATTGTCCGGGTGTAGCATTATCCGGTAAATAAAAAATTAAAAAATTATTTTTAAAAAACTTAAATTTTAAAAAACTAAATTTTTTATTTTTGAATTTTTGTATTATATGATTAATTTCTTTTATTTATATTAGAAAAGTATAATAAAGTCCAGTAATATCTAGTAAATAATAGATCTGTAAATTTATTATTTTTTAACTTTTAAACTAAAAAAATAATTTTATTCTAGTAGTAGAAAAATAAAAAATTCCAAAAATATCTAAAATATAAAAAATTTTATAATTTTAAAATTTTTAAAATTAATTTATTCTTAATTTGTGAACAAGTGAAGCAAAAAAAAAGACAAATGTTCGAGTGTAGCATTATCCGGTAAATAAAAAAATTAAAAAATATATTTTTAAAAATAAAAAATTATAAATGACTAAATTTTTTAATTTTGAGTTTTAAAAGTGTATGATTAAATTCTTTTATTTAAATAAGAAAAATAAAATAAAGTCCAGCAATATCTAGTAAACAATATATCTGTAAATTTATTATTTTTTAAAACTAAAAAAATAATTTATTTCCTAATAGTATAAGAATAAAAAATTCAAACGATATACAAAAAATAAAAAATTGAAAAATTTTGATTTTTTAAATTAATTTATTCTTAATTTTTGAACAAGTGGAGCAAAAAAAGGTCAATTGTCCGGGTGTAGCATTATCCGGTAAATAAAAAAATAAAAAATTATTTTTAAAAAATTTTAAGATTTTAAAAAACTAAGTCTTTTATTTTTTAATTTTTTATTTATATGATTAAATTCTTTTATTTATATTAGAAACAACATATTTGAAAATTTATTATTTTTTAAACTAAAAAAATAATTTATTTTCTAATAGTAGAAAAAAAAATTCCAACGATATACAAAAAATAAAAAAATTGAAAAATTTTGAATTTTTAAATTCATTTAATCTTAATTTGTGAACAAGTGAAGCAAAAAAAAGTCAATTGTCCGGGTGTAGCATTATCCGGTAAATAAAAAAATAAAAAATTATTTTTAAAAAAATTTAAAATTTTAAAAAAGCAAATTTTTTATTTTTTAATTTTTAAATTATATGATTAAATTCTTTTATTTATTTTATAAAAATAAAATAAAGTCCAGCAATATCTAGTAAACAATATATCTATAAATTTTTTATTTTTTAATTTTTATATTATATGATTAAATTCTTTTAGTTATATTAGAAAAATAGAATAAAGTTCAGTAATATCTTGTAAACAAAAGATCTGTAAATTTATTATTTTTTTAATTTTTAAACTAAAAAAATAATTTTTTTAATAGTAGAAAAATAAAAAATTTCCAACAATATCCAAAAATAAAACAATTAAAAAATTTTGAAATTTTAATTAATTTATTCTTAATTTGTAAACAAGTGTAGCAAAAAAAAAGTCAATTGTCCGGGTGTAGCATTATCCGGTAAATAAAAAATTAAAAAATTATTTTTAAAAAACTTAAATTTTAAAAAACTAAATTTTTTATTTTTGAATTTTTGTATTATATGATTAATTTCTTTTATTTATATTAGAAAAGTATAATAAAGTCCAGTAATATCTAGTAAATAATAGATCTGTAAATTTATTATTTTTTAATTTTTAAACTAAAAAAATAATTTTATTCTAGTAGTAGAAAAATAAAAAATTCCAAAAATATCTAAAATATAAAAAATTTTATAATTTTAAAATTTTTAAAATTAATTTATTCTTAATTTGTGAACAAGTGAAGCAAAAAAAAAGACAAATGTTCGAGTGTAGCATTATCCGGTAAATAAAAAAATTAAAAAATATATTTTTAAAAATAAAAAATTATAAATGACTAAATTTTTTAATTTTGAGTTTTAAAAGTGTATGATTAAATTCTTTTATTTAAATAAGAAAAATAAAATAAAGTCCAGCAATATCTAGTAAACAATATATCTGTAAATTTATTATTTTTTAAAACTAAAAAAATAATTTATTTCCTAATAGTATAAAAATAAAAAATTCAAACGATATACAAAAAATAAAAAATTGAAAAATTTTGATTTTTTAAATTAATTTATTCTTAATTTTTGAACAAGTGGAGCAAAAAAAGGTCAATTGTCCGGGTGTAGCATTATCCGGTAAATAAAAAAATAAAAAATTATTTTTAAAAAATTTTAAGATTTTAAAAAACTAAGTCTTTTATTTTTTAATTTTTTATTTATATGATTAAATTCTTTTATTTATATTAGAAACAACATATTTGAAAATTTATTATTTTTTAAACTAAAAAAATAATTTATTTTCTAATAGTAGAAAAAAAAATTCCAACGATATACAAAAAATAAAAAAATTGAAAAATTTTGAATTTTTAAATTCATTTAATCTTAATTTGTGAACAAGTGAAGCAAAAAAAAGTCAATTGTCCGGGTGTAGCATTATCCGGTAAATAAAAAAATAAAAAATTATTTTTAAAAAAATTTAAAATTTTAAAAAAGCAAATTTTTTATTTTTTAATTTTTAAATTATATGATTAAATTCTTTTATTTATTTTATAAAAATAAAATAAAGTCCAGCAATATCTAGTAAACAATATATCTATAAATTTTTTATTTTTTAATTTTTATATTATATGATTAAATTCTTTTAGTTATATTAGAAAAATAGAATAAAGTTCAGTAATATCTTGTAAACAAAAGATCTGTAAATTTATTATTTTTTTAATTTTTAAACTAAAAAAATAATTTTTTTAATAGTAGAAAAATAAAAAATTTCCAACAATATCCAAAAATAAAACAATTAAAAAATTTTGAAATTTTAATTAATTTATTCTTAATTTGTAAACAAGTGTAGCAAAAAAAAAGTCAATTGTCCGGGTGTAGCATTATCCGGTAAATAAAAAATTAAAAAATTATTTTTAAAAAACTTAAATTTTAAAAAACTAAATTTTTTATTTTTGAATTTTTGTATTATATGATTAATTTCTTTTATTTATATTAGAAAAGTATAATAAAGTCCAGTAATATCTAGTAAATAATAGATCTGTAAATTTATTATTTTTTAATTTTTAAACTAAAAAAATAATTTTATTCTAGTAGTAGAAAAATAAAAAATTCCAAAAATATCTAAAATATAAAAAATTTTATAATTTTAAAATTTTTAAAATTAATTTATTCTTAATTTGTGAACAAGTGAAGCAAAAAAAAAAGACAAATGTTCGAGTGTAGCATTATCCGGTAAATAAAAAAATTAAAAAATATATTTTTAAAAATAAAAAATTATAAATGACTAAATTTTTTAATTTTGAGTTTTAAAAGTGTATGATTAAATTCTTTTATTTAAATAAGAAAAATAAAATAAAGTCCAGCAATATCTAGTAAACAATATATCTGTAAATTTATTATTTTTTAAAACTAAAAAAATAATTTATTTCCTAATAGTATAAAAATAAAAAATTCAAACGATATACAAAAAATAAAAAATTGAAAAATTTTGATTTTTTAAATTAATTTATTCTTAATTTTTGAACAAGTGGAGCAAAAAAAGGTCAATTGTCCGGGTGTAGCATTATCCGGTAAATAAAAAAATAAAAAATTATTTTTAAAAAATTTTAAGATTTTAAAAAACTAAGTCTTTTATTTTTTAATTTTTTATTTATATGATTAAATTCTTTTATTTATATTAGAAACAACATATTTGAAAATTTATTATTTTTTAAACTAAAAAAATAATTTATTTTCTAATAGTAGAAAAAAAAAATTCCAACGATATACAAAAAATAAAAAAATTGAAAAATTTTGAATTTTTAAATTCATTTAATCTTAATTTGTGAACAAGTGAAGCAAAAAAAAGTCAATTGTCCGGGTGTAGCATTATCCGGTAAATAAAAAAACAAAAAATTATTTTTAAAAAAATTTAAAATTTTAAAAAAGCAAATTTTTTATTTTTTAATTTTTAACTTATATGATTAAATTCTTTTATTTATATTATAAAAATAAAATAAAGTCCAGCAATATCTAGTAAACAATAGATCTATAAATTTTTTATTTTTTAATTTTTATATTATATGATTAAATTCTTTTAGTTATATTAGAAAAATAGAATATACTCCAGTAATATCTAGTAAACAAAAGATCTGTAAATTTATTATTTTTTTAATTTTTAAACTAAAAAAATAATTTTTTTAATAGTAGAAAAATAAAAAATTTCCAACAATATCCAAAAAATAAAAAATTAAAAAATTTTGAAATTTTAATTAATTTATTCTTAATATGTAAACAAGTGTAGCAAAAAAAAAGTCAATTGTCCGGGTGTAGCATTATCCGGTAAATAAAAAATTAAAAAATTATTTTTAAAAAACTTAAATTTTAAAAAACTAAATTTTTTATTTTTGAATTTTTGTATTATATAATTAATTTCTTTTATTTATATTAGAAAAATATAATAAAGTCTAGTAATATCTAGTAAATAATAGATCTGTAAATTTATTATTTTTTAATTTTTAAACTAAAAAAATAATTTTTTTCGAGTAGTAGAAAAATAAAAAATTCCGAAAATATCTAAAATATAAAAAATTTTATAATTTTAAAATTTTTAAAATTAATTTATTCTTAATTTGTGAACAAGTGAAGCAAAAAAAAAAAGACAAATGTTCGAGTGTAGCATTATCCGGTAAATAAAAAAATTAAAAAATATATTTTTAAAAATAAAAAATTATAAATGACTAAATTTTTTAATTTTGAGTTTTAAAAGTGTAGATTAAATTCTTTTATTTAAATAAGAAAAATAAAATAAAGTCCAGCAATATCTAGTAAACAATATATCTGTAAATTTATTATTTTTTAAAACTAAAAAAATAATTTATTTCCTAATAGTATAAAAATAAAAAATTCAAACGATATACAAAAAAATAAAAAATTGAACAATTTTGATTTTTTAAATTAATTTATTCTTAGTTTTTAAACAAGTGGGGCAAATAAAGTTCAATTGTCCGGGTGTAGCATTATCCGGTAAATAAAAAAATAAAAAATTATTTTTAAAAAATTTTAAGATTTTAAAAAACTAAATCTTTTATTTTTTAATTCTTTATTTATATGATTAAATTCTTTTATTTATATTAGAAACAACATATTTGAAAATTTATTATTTTTTAAACTAAAAAAATAATTTATTTTCTAATAGAAGAAAAATAAAAATTTCCAACGATATACAAAAAATAAAAAATTGAAAAATTTTGAATTTTTAAATTCATTTAATCTTAATTTGTGAACAAGTGAAGCAAAAAAAAAGTCAATTGTCCGGGTGTAGCATTATCCGGTAAATAAAAAAATAAAAATTATTTTTCTAAAATTTAAAATTTTAAAAAAGTAAATTTTTTATTTTTTAATTTTTAAATTATATGATTAAATTCTTTTATTTATATTATAAAAATAAAATAAAGTCCAACAATATCTAGTAAACAATAGATCTATAAATTTATTATTTTTTTAATTTTTAAACTAAAACATTTTTTTCTAATATTAGAAAAATAAAAAATTCCAAAAAAATCCAAAAAATAAAAAAATAAAAAATTTTAAATTTTTTAAAATAACTTATTCTTAATTTGTGAACAAATACTGCAAGAAAAAATCAACTGTCTAGGTGTAACATTATTCGATGAAAAAAATAAAAAAAATTTAGATAAATTTAAAATTTTAAAAAACTAAATTTTTATTTTTTAATTTTTATATTATATGATTAAATTCTTTTAGTTATATTAGAAAAATAGAATAAAGTCCAGTAATATCTAGTAAACAAAAGATCTGTAAATTTATTATTTTTTTAATTTTTAAACTAAAAAAATAATTTTTTTAATAGTAGAAAAATAAAAATTTTCCAACAATATCCAAAAAATAAAAAAATTGAAAAATTTTGAATTTTTAAATTAATTTATTCTTAATTTGTAAACAAGTGTAGCAAAAAAAAGTCAATTGTCCGGGTGTAGCATTATCCGGTAAATAAAAAATTAAAAAATTGATGACAAGTCATCTTATCCTAGTTTTACTAGCCTTTTTCTTTGTTTTTATTTGGTTTTATGCACTTTCTTGTATTGTAAGTAAGTAATTTGGAATGAAAATGCATAGTTTCTTTGAATCAAACAACCACCATTTAATTGATGCTAAATCATGAGGTTTGAGCTAAATTTAATTGATTTTTATTGATTTATAAACCTTGTGAATTTGGCGATACTTTGATTAGTTGTTTTGATTACTTGTAGGTGAAGAAAAGAAAAAATAAGAAAAGCGTAGCCTAAGGAGCATGATCTAAGCAAAGAAAGAAAGTGTGGCACAAGAAAAGGAAGCGTGGCTTAAGGAAGGAAAAGCATAAGTGCATTCAAGAATCAAGAGCCAAGCTCTTGGCAAAGAGCTTTGAAGCTCTTGTGGAGAGCTTTCCTTCAAAGAATCAAGAGCCAAGCTCTTGGCAAAGAGCTTTGAAGCTCTTGCCAAAGAGCTTTATCAAGAACATATGAAGAAGGAATCAAGAATCAAGAGCCAAGCTCTTGGCAAAGAGCTTTGAAGCTCTTGCCAAAGAGCTTTATCAAGAACATATGAAGAAGGAATCAAGAGCCAAGCTCTTGGCAAAGAGCTTTGAAGCTCTTGCCAAAGAGCTTTTTCGTGCATGCCATGAGGAAAATCAAGGAAGAAAAGCTCACTAATGCACTCACCAAGACTTGAACCCATGACCAAGAGGAGGGGGGCCAGCGCTACTTCACAAGGAAAACAAGCCAAAATTGGCTTGTTTTCACTCACCAAGGTTCGAACCAAGTACCTCAAGGAAGCAAGGCTTTGTGCGCCACTTATTTGCCAAGGAAAATTAACTTGTTTTCCTTCACCAAGGCTTGAACCAGGGACCTCAAGGAAGCAAGACTTTGGGGGCTTCTCTTGTGCCAAGGAAATTAGCTCCACAAGTGCTCCACCCAAGATTTGAACCAAGGACCTCAAGGACAAGTAAAGCTCTTGCTAAGAGCTTTCAAGCTCTTGCAAAGAGCTTTGTTCTCTTGTCACAAGGGACCGTGCGCAACACATTGGAAGGGAAGGGAACCAAAGCTCTTGGCCAAAGCTCTTGCCAAGAGCCGAACTCTTCCCTGGGAGGTGCACCATGGGCCAAAAATTCACCAAAAATCCAAATTAATTCATTTCTTCACCAAATTTTAGAGCCCATCCAAATTCTTAGATCCAAATTAGGAAGTGTATAAATAGGAGCTAGTTTGATGTAATTAGGACCTTTTTTTTGAACTTTTGAACTTTTACTTTTTTTTCACTTTTGAAGATTTTACTTTGAATTTTCATTTTGAGCTTTTATTTTGAATTTAGATCTTAGAGAATTGAGAAGGAGAATTGATCTCTCTTCTTCTTGGTTCTTGCTTGAGCACTCTCTAATTTTTTTGCTTTTGATCTTGGGTGAAGAATTGAAGAACTTCTGTTTCAATCTCACCTTGAGATCTCTTGTTTCCTTTTACTGCATAATTGAATTTAAATTCTGTTTACTGCATCTTCTCTTATTCTTCTTCTACACTTTCTGCATTTTACTTTTCTTCATTTCGTTGGCAATTAATCTTGTTGGATCAAGGAAGGAGTTGAGATCTAGAATTGTTATCTAGTCTCTTCCACCCCTGAGATCTTCAATCATCTTTTACTTTGCTGCAAATTAAGCATTGCTTTCTCTGTTTTTAATTTCTCAAGCATTTCTATTTTTCTGTTTAAATCTAATTTACTGCAATTCACTTTCTAGTTTTCTGTTTCGCTGCAATTTACTTCCTCTTGCTTAAATTCTGCAAATCCCAACTCCCAATCCCTTTTACAATTCAAGTCATTTACATTTCTTGCACTTTAAGATTCAGCCATTTATATTTCTTGCAATCTAAGTTTCTGCAATTTACATTACTTGTTCTTTAAGATTCCGCTTATTTACTTTCTCTGCTCTTTAATTTCCTGCAATTTACCCTTCTCCCTTTACATTTCATGCAATTTAGCTTCTGTCAATTATAAACCACTCAACCAATCCTTGATTCGCTTGACTAAATCAACCACTAAACTAAAATTGCTCAATCCTTCAATCCCTGTGGGATCGACCTCACTCATGTGAGTTATTATTACTTGATGCGACCCGGTACACTTGCCGGTGAGTTTTGTGTTGGATCGTTTTCCACACTATCAAGTTTTTGGCGCCGTTGCCGGGGATTGATTAGATTGACAATGATTAAGTGAAGTGGAGATCTAGATCTAGCATTTTTATTTTCTGTTTCTTTAATTTTGACTAACACACTAACTGTTTGAATTTTTGCTTAAGCCAATTAACATTTCACTTCAGCCATGGATTGAAGTGTTATTGCTTTCTGGTGTTGTGATTTCTATGTTTTGGTTGTATGTCAGGTACAAGGAGAGTTATACCCACATTTTGTGAACAAGACGAAAGAACCCTCAGAAGATTAAGAAGAGCTGAAAGAGGGAAAAACATTATTGGAGAAGAAGAGGAGTCAGAAGAAGAATTCCAAGATATGGAGGAACACTTAACAAACCCACCAAATGGAGCTGAAGGAGCAGCCAATAACAACAATAATCCACCATAGAGAAGAGTTTTGGCTTCCTACACATGTGCAGATCCTAGACATTGTGGGAGTAGCATTCTTACCCCAAATGTTAATGCAAATAACTTTGAACTAAAGCCACAACTCATCACCTTGGTTCAAAACAATTGTTCCTATGGAGGAGGACCACTTGAAGACCCTAACCAACACTTGTCCACCTTCTTGAGGATTTGTGACACTGTCAAAACCAATGGTGTACACCCTGACAGTTACAAGCTACTGCTATTTCCATTTTCTCTCAGAGACAAAGCCACCCAATGGTTGGAATCCTTCCCAAGAGACAGCATCAACAATTGGGATGATTTAGTAACCAAGTTCCTTGCCAAGTTTTACCCACCTCAAAGAGTTATTAGATTGAAGACTGAAGTGCAAACATTTACACAAATGGATGCTGAACCCTTGTATGAGGCATGGGAACGATACAAAGCTCTAATCAGGAAGTGTCCACCAGGAATGTTCAGTGAGTGGGACAGATTGCAAAATTTCTATGAAGGCTTGACACTGAAATCTCAAGAGGCTTTGGATTATTCAGCAGGAGGCTCTTTGCAATTAATGAAAACGGCAGAGGAAGCTCAAAATCTCATTGATATGGTGGCCAACAATCAATATTTCTTTGCTCACCAAAGGCAACGCCAACCATCACAAAGGAAAGGAGTGATGGAGTTGGAAGGAGTGGACTCAATCTTGGCTCAAAACAAGATGATGCAGCAGCAAATTCAACAACAATTTGAGCAAATGGCCAAGAGGATTGATAGCCTCCAAGTTGCAGCAGTTAACACAAGCCAACCATCATCCACATGGGGGCAAAATGAAGAAACTCAAGAGGAGCAGCAGCAAGAACAAGTCCAGTACATGCACAACCAAAATTCTGGGCCAAATGAAGTCTATGGTGATACTTACAACCCTTCTTGGAAGAACCACCCAAACCTTAGGTGGGGAGACAATCACAACCAGAATCAACAACCATGGCAGAGAAACTCAAATCAAAACACTTCAAGAAACAACCAAAACCACAACCAGCAGCAAACTAACCAAAACCCTTACAGAAAACCCCAAAACAACTACCCCAACTCCAACCATTACCCATCCAATAATCAAGCCTCAAATCAAAACACTTACCCTCAACCCTCAACACCACACAATCAACCAATCTCACAAGAATCTCAAAGGATTAACAACTTGGAGCTCTTGATGGAAAAGATGATGAAAAATCAAGAGATGACATTGAGGAACCAGGAAGCCTCTATGAAAAATATGGAAAGACAAATTGGACAACTCTCCAAGCATATTGCCATCGAAAGGCCATCAAGCTCACTACCAAGTGACACTATTCCTAATCCGAAAGAGGAGTGCAAGGCAATACAACTGAGGAGTGGGAAAATCCTAGTGAAAAATGAAGAAACAACTAAGAAGCCAAAGGATAGTGACAAGAAAAAAACTGAAGAAGAGAAAGCCAATGATGAAGATGTAATAGCAAGCAAGCAGACCTCAGAAGAGCTCAAAGAAAAGGAAGATCAGCCACAAAAATCAAGGAAAGAGAAGGAAGCAATGAAAGAGCCAACCAAGGAACAAAGGCAGGGAGTGAACTTCACACCACCTTTGCCATATCCTCAAAGGTTCAACAAAGAGACCAAGGACCAACACTTCCCAAAATTTCTTGAAATCTTCAAGAAGTTGGAGATCAATATTCCCTTAGCTGAAGCACTTGAGCAAATGCCCCTGTATGCAAAGTTCTTAAAAGAACTCATCAACAAGAAGAGGAGCTGGCAAGAGAAGGAAACAATACTTCTCACTGAGGAATGTAGTGCTGTGATTCAAGGAGTTATCCCACTGATGACAAGTCATCTTAGCCTAGTTTTACTAGCCTTTTTCTTTGATTTTATTTGGTTTTATGCACTTTCTTGCATTCTAAGTAAGTAATTTGGAATGGAAATGCATAACTTCTTTGAATCAAACAACCACCATTTAATTGATGCTAAATCATGAGGTTTGAGCTAAATTTAATTGATTTTTATTGATTTATAAACCTTGTGAATTTGGCGATACTTTGATTGGTTGTTTTGATTACTTGAAGGTGAAGAAAAGAAAAAATAAGAAAAGCGTAGCCTAAGGAGCATGATCTAAGCAAAGAAAAAAAGTGTGGCACAAGAAAAGGAAGCGTGGCTTAAGGAAGGAAAAGCATAAGTGCATTCAAGAATCAAGAACCAAGCTCTTGGCAAAGAGCTTTGAAGCTCTTGTGGAGAGCTTTCCTTCAAAGAATCAAGAGCCAAGCTCTTGGCAAAGAGCTTTGAAGCTCTTGCCAAAGAGCTTTTTCGTGCATGCCATGAGGAAAATCAAGGAAGAAAAGCTCACTAATGCACTCACCAAGACTTGAACCCATGACCAAGAGGAGGGGGGCCAGCGCTACTTCACAAGGAAAACAAGCCAAAATTGGCTTGTTTTCACTCACCAAGGTTCGAACCAAGTACCTCAAGGAAGCAAGGCTTTGTGCGCCACTTATGTGCCAAGGAAAATTAACTTGTTTTCCTTCACCAAGGCTTGAACCAGGGACCTCAAGGAAGCAAGACTTTGGGGGCTTCTCTTGTGCCAAGGAAATTAGCTCCACAAGTGCTCCACCCAAGATTTGAACCAAGGACCTCAAGGACAAGTAAAGCTCTTGCCAAGAGCTTTCAAGCTCTTGCAAAGAGCTTTGTTCTCTTGTCACAAGGGACCGTGCGCAACACATTGGAAGAAAGGGGAACCAAAGCTCTTGGCCAAAGCTCTTGCCAAGAGCCGAACTCTTCCCTGGGAGGTGCACCATGGGCCAAAAATTCACCAAAAATCCAAATTAATTCATTTCTTCACCAAATTTTAGAGCCCATCCAAATTCTTAGATCCAAATTAGGAAGTGTATAAATAGGAGCTAGTTTGATGTAATCAGGACCTTTTTTTGAACTTTTGAACTTTTACTTTTTTTTCACTTTTGAAGATTTTACTTTGAATTTTCATTTTGAGCTTTTATTTTGAATTTAGATCTTAGAGAATTGAGAAGGAGAATTGATCTCTCTTCTTCTTGGTTCTTGCTTGAGCACTCTTTAATTTTCTTGCTTTTGATCTTGGGTGAAGAATTGAAGAACTTCTGTTTCAATCTCACCTTGAGATCTCTTGTTTCCTTTTACTGCATAATTGAATTTAAATTCTGTTTACTGCATCTTCTCTTATTCTTCTTCTACACTTTCTGCATTTTACTTTTCTTCATTTCGTTGGCAATTAATCTTGTTGGATCAAGGAAGGAGTTGAGATCTAGAATTGTTATCTAGTCTCTTCCACCCCTGAGATCTTCAATCATCTTTTACTTTGCTGCAAATTAAGCATTGCTTTCTCTGTTTTTAATTTCTCAAGCATTTCTATTTTTCTGTTTAAATCTAATTTACTGCAATTCACTTTCTAGTTTTCTGTTTCGCTGCAATTTACTTCCTCTTGCTTAAATTCTACAAATCCCAACTCCCAATCCCTTTTACAATTCAAGTCATTTACATTTCTTGCACTTTAAGATTCAGCCATTTATATTTCTTGCAATCTAAGTTTCTGCAATTTACATTACTTGTTCTTTAAGATTCCGCTTATTTACTTTCTCTGCTCTTTAATTTCCTGCAATTTACCCTTCTCCCTTTACATTTCATGCAATTTAGCTTCTGTCAATTATAAACCACTCAACCAATCCTTGATTCGCTTGACTAAATCAACCACTAAACTAAAATTGCTCAATCCTTCAATCCCTGTGGGATCGACCTCACTCATGTGAGTTATTATTACTTGATGCGACCCGGTACACTTGCCGGTGAGTTTTGTGTTGGATCGTTTTCCACACTATCAAGTTTTTGGCGCCGTTGCCGGGGATTGATTAGATTGACAATGATTAAGTGAGGTGGCAATTTAGATCAAGCACTTTTTCTTTAATTTTTGACTTGCACACTAACTGTTTGAGACTTTGTCTCTACTAACCCCCACTGCACTCAAGCTACAGAATGCTCTGTGCATCTTTGCTATTTTGGTTGTATGACATGAACCAGGAGAGAGTTCTCCACCTCTGGAATTTCTGAAGAAGGGCACCAAGAAATAGAGGAGACAGTAAGGAAGTCCATAGTGAGAGGAGAAAAGCTGAGGCACTATGATTTTCAGCCTCCATGATCACAGAATGAAGGATGTCAAGCTAGTGACAATAAAAGAGTGCTTGTTGGGAGGCAACCCAACCTGAGGTAACCTTCTTTTCATAACTATTTCAATAAAAAAAGTTAATTAGTTTTATCTATATTGCAAGAAGCTAAGTTTGGTGTTGCACACCAAAACAATCTAAGGGAGAATGAAGGATTCTAAGTTTGGTGTTCCACCAAAACTCCATCATACAACATATTCTCACCTTCTGCATAATGCTAGTTTCAAGCATTTAGATAAACTAATTAACTAGTCTACTGTTATCAGTTTTATTACTGTTGAAAAAAAGAAAAAGAGTCTCACACATGGTTAATCTGATGCATGAGAACCATTGGCAAGGTACTAAGTTTGGTGTTCACACACCAAAGTAAGTTCAAAAGCCCACAAATAAGCTTTGCATATTAACCGGGTGCCTTAAGGGCTTGAGAGGCAAGCCACTTTTGAGGATTATGCAGGAAATAGCCAACAAATTAAAGAACACTTGCATTATGACTCAGAAGGAGCAAACAGAATGAAGAATGAAAACTGCAACCCAACAGGTTGTATTTATACTTGATCCTTGTTGTTATGTAATGATTAATTCAGAGATCCTTTATGTCTGGCTGGAATGATTATTTAGTTGCAAGTGGAAGTACATGATGAAAAAGATATCTGCATAATAAATATTCATTTTCATCATCAACTTGAATACTTTGTTTTGTTCCCCATGCTGTTTGAATAAAAGAGAGATGTTTGGTTTAGAAAAGTAATTGTTCAATGTGCAAAAGTTAGAATGAAATTAGTGGTGGTGGTGTTTGATTCAATTGATAGCTCATAGAATAAAAGCTGAAGAATGACTTTTACTTAAAGCCTAAGCAGTTTGCTGCTATGATGTCTCAATAATGAAAGTCCTTGTAAAGAAACCAAAACAGAAAGAAAAAGAAAGAAGAAAAGCCAAAAGTTGGCAAAGAAAAAAACAATAAGGCTAGACACCAATAGCTTGGACCCTAGGACATATGCCTGTGGTGTTTGTGTACTAGGATATGCTTGGACAAGTAGTTCTAAGGAGTATTTTAAACTTGGCAACTTAGATCAACTGATTTGGGATTGCCAACTGAAAGTCCACAATAAAGAGCACCTAGCTACAAAACATTTAGTGATCCAAAGAGATGCTGGGCATCAATGATCCTAGGAAGAACAAATGAGCCATGTGTCTTGGTGAAAAATGTTGAGTGAAAATAAGCCAAAGGCCACTGAACATTTGCACCAAGCCTTAATAAGAAATAAGTTTCTATGCAAAAGAAAGAAGAAAAGCTAACAAGGGAAATGACAAAAAGTAGGCATTGTAGCAGCAACCTTGGTGAACCCTTGAGGAGCATTGTTTATTTTGACAGCAAGTAATAAATGAGCTATTCTTGATCTGCATAAACCCCATAGCCAATTCAACTCTGCCTAATAAGACATGCATACTTATCTATTTCATTCTATCTTTCTTATGTTTAAGTGCTTGCTTGGGGACAAGCAAGTTTTAAGTTTGGTGTTGTGATGACAAGTCATCTTATCCTAGTTTTACTAGCCTTTTTCTTTGTTTTATTTGGTTTTATGCACTTTCTTGTATTGTAAGTAAGTAATTTGGAATGAAATGCATATTTCTTTGAATCAAACAACCACCATTTAATTGATGCTAAATCATGAGGTTTGAGCTAAATTTAATTGATTTTTATTGATTTATAAACCTTGTGAATTTGGCGATACTTTGATTAGTTGTTTTGATTACTTGAGGTGAAGAAAAGAAAAAATAAGAAAAGCGTAGCCTAAGGAGCATGATCTAAGCAAAGAAAGAAAGTGTGGCACAAGAAAAGGAAGCGTGGCTTAAGGAAGGAAAAGCATAAGTGCATTCAAGAATCAAGAGCCAAGCTCTTGGCAAAGAGCTTTGAAGCTCTTGTGGAGAGCTTTCCTTCAAAGAATCAAGAGCCAAGCTCTTGGCAAAGAGCTTTGAAGCTCTTGCCAAAGAGCTTTATCAAGAACATATGAAGAAAAGAAAAGAGCCAAGCTCTTGCAAAGAGCTTTATCAAGAACATATGAAGAAGGAATCAAGAGCCAAGCTCTTGGCAAAGAGCTTTGAAGCTCTTGCCAAAGAGCTTTTTCGTGCATGCCATGAGGAAAATCAAGGAAGAAAAGCTCACTAATGCACTCACCAAGACTTGAACCCATGACCAAGAGGAGGGGGGCCAGCGCTACTTCACAAGGAAAACAAGCCAAAATTGGCTTGTTTTCACTCACCAAGGTTCGAACCAAGTACCTCAAGGAAGCAAGGCTTTGTGCGCCACTTATTTGCCAAGGAAAATTAACTTGTTTTCCTTCACCAAGGCTTGAACCAGGGACCTCAAGGAAGCAAGACTTTGGGGGCTTCTCTTGTGCCAAGGAAATTAGCTCCACAAGTGCTCCACCCAAGATTTGAACCAAGGACCTCAAGGACAAGTAAAGCTCTTTGCAAGAGCTTTGTTCTCTTGTCACAAGGGACCATGCGCAACACATTGGAAGGGAAGGGAACCAAAGCTCTTGGCCAAAGCTCTTGCCAAGAGCCGAACTCTTCCCTGGGAGGTGCACCATGGGCCAAAAATTCACCAAAAATCCAAATTAATTCATTTCTTCACCAAATTTTAGAGCCCATCCAAATTCTTAGATCCAAATTAGGAAGTGTATAAATAGGAGCTAGTTTGATGTAATTAGGACCTTTTTTTGAACTTTTGAACTTTTACTTTTTTTTCACTTTTGAAGATTTTACTTTGAATTTTCATTTTGAGCTTTTATTTTGAATTTAGATCTTAGAGAATTGAGAAGGAGAATTGATCTCTCTTCTTCTTGGTTCTTGCTTGAGCACTCTCTAATTTTCTTGCTTTTGATCTTGGGTGAAGAATTGAAGAACTTCTGTTTCAATCTCACCTTGAGATCTCTTGTTTCCTTTTACTACATAATTGAATTTAAATTCTGTTTACTGCATCTTCTCTTATTCTTCTTCTACACTTTCTGCATTTTACTTTTCTTCATTTCGTTGGCAATTAATCTTGTTGGATCAAGGAAGGAGTTGAGATCTAGAATTGTTATCTAGTCTCTTCCACCCCTGAGATCTTCAATCATCTTTTACTTTGCTGCAAATTAAGCATTGCTTTCTCTGTTTTTAATTTCTCAAGCATTTCTATTTTTCTGTTTAAATCTAATTTACTGCAATTCACTTTCTAGTTTTCTGTTTCGCTGCAATTTACTTCCTCTTGCTTAAATTCTGCAAATCCCAACTCCCAATCCCTTTTACAATTCAAGTCATTTACATTTCTTGCACTTTAAGATTCAGCCATTTATATTTCTTGCAATCTAAGTTTCTGCAATTTACATTACTTGTTCTTTAAGATTCCGCTTATTTACTTTCTTGCTCTTTAATTTCCTGCAATTTACCCTTCTCCCTTTACATTTCATGCAATTTAGCTTCTGTCAATTATAAACCACTCAACCAATACTTGATTCGCTTGACTAAATCAACCACTAAACTAAAATTGCTCAATCCTTCAATCCCTGTGGGATCGACCTCACTCATGTGAGTTATTATTACTTGATGCGACCCGGTACACTTGCCGGTGAGTTTTGTGTTGGATCGTTTTCCACACTATCACAAAAGTTAAAAAACTTTAGTTTCATGTAATAGCAAAATACTTAGACAAATTCTTGACTTGTGTAGATCAATCTGATATTATCAATGATAAAATTCCATAGAGAATCAAACCTACTGATGAATATTTTATAGAAACGAATTTCTACAAAACAAAAATAACCAAGTGTAGTCGTATAATAATAAAAATCACAATGAGTCGATCCACAGGATGAAATTGAGCAATTTTAGTTTAGTGTTGATTTAGTCAACAATCAAGTTTGGTTGTGATTTGTGATTTGCAGAATGTAAATTGCATGAAATTAAAGAGACAAAGTAAATTGCTGAAACTTAAAGGACAAGAAATTAAATGACAAAACTTAAAGTGCAAGAAATGTAAATTCAGAATCTTAAAGTGCAAGAAATGTAAATTGCTTGTAATGTAAAGGGATTGGGATGAGGATTTGCAGAATTTAAAAAGGAAAACTAAATTGCATCAAACAGAAGAGGAAAAGGGAGTTGGGATTGAACCGGATCTTATAACAGCAAAGTAAATGAACAATGAAAGCATTAAACAGAGAATTGAAATGAAATTTAGATCTCAGGACCCAGAGACTAGAAAACCAAGTCTAGATCTCAATGCCTTCCTAGATCCACAAGAA
>NW_027255473.1:81590-123967 GCF_003086295.3 Arachis hypogaea | reverse complement strand
CAATAGCAAGGAAATTGTAAATTGCAAAGAAAAGAGATGAAGATCAATAACAGAAACAGAAATGCTAATTCAATTAACAGTAAAGGAAACAGAGAGATCCAAGATTGAGATTGAAACAGAATTTCTTCAATTCTCCAATCCAAGATCCAAGACAAAGTAAATGAAATTGAAAGCAATGAAACAAGAAATTAAAGTTCACTCAGTTCAAAAGCTCTCGAAAACTATTATGAAAATTCTAAAAGGAAAGCTCTCCTGAAATTAAACATTGAATTCTATCCTATTTATACACTTTCAAAATGATCTTCAAGCCTTGAGTTGGGCCTTTGTTCTTGGTGGAATTGGGTTGAAAGAGGCCTTGGTTGATTGCTCTTGAAGTATTGAAAAGAACCAAGTGAACCAATTGAACCGGTGAGTTAGCAAGTTGGTCCAAGTTAGGTCAAAGTTAGGGGTCTAACTTTGACCCAACTTTTCATACAGCAAAAATTCTTCTGGTAGACGTTGGGCCAACGTTAGGGGTCTAACTTTGACCCTAACGTTGGCCTTGTTTAGTGATGGTGCCAACGTTAGCCTCCAGTTAGGGGGTAACGTTGGCGCAAACGTTGCCTTCCCCTTGTATTAAGTGCCAACGTTAGCCTCCAAGTTAGGGGGCTAACGTTGGCGCAAACGTTGGTGCCCAGGGAGAAACTCTCAAGTTCCAACGTTAGCCTCCAAGTTAGGGGGCTAACGTTGGAGCTAACGTTGGCTATTTCCAAAGAGTGATTCATATGCCCAACGTTAGCCTCCAAGTTAGGGGCTAACGTTGGGGCTAACTTCTGCACCTGGTTCAATTTCACTTATTCCATTGTCCTCTCTTCACTCCTAGCCATTCCTCTTTGCTTCAACCTTTCTCAAGCTTCTTCACCTATCATTATCAACCAAACTATCAAAGTTGCTCAAAATCATGAGTATTCAATCTTCAAATATGCAACAAATATAGCAAAACCTCATGAAATGGCATGAATTCAATATGTTGGTAATAATGAAAATCTATTAATTATCTTTTGTAGTCAAAAAGTCATTTCTAAATGAAAAAAAAAAAAAATATTTAAAAATAAATTTAAAAACTAAATATTTGTATTATATGATTAATTTCTTTTATTTATATTAGAAAAATATAATAAAGTCCAGTAATATCTAGTAAATAATAGATCTGTAAATTTATTATCTTTTAATTTTTAAACTAAAAAAATAATTTTTTTCTAGTAGTAGAAAAATAAAAAATTCCAAAAATATCTAAAATATAAAAAATTTATAATTTTAAATTTTTAAAATTAATTTATTCTTAATTTGTGAACAAGTGAAGCAAAAAAAAAGACAAATGTTCGAGTGTAGCATTATCCGGTAAATAAAAAAATTAAAAATATATTTTTAAAAATAAAAATTATAAATGACTAAATTTTTTAATTTTGAGTTTTAAAATGTATGATTAAATTCTTTTATTTAAATAAGAAAAATAAAATAAAGTCCACAATATCTAGTAAACAATATATCTGTAAATTTATTATTTTTTAAAACTAAAAAATAATTTATTTTCTAATAGATAAAAATAAAAAATTCAAAGATATACAAAAAATAAAAAATTGAAAATTTTATTTTTTAAATTAATTTATTCTTAATTTTTGAACAAGTGGAGCAAAAAAGGTCAATTGTCCGGGTGTAGCATTATCCGTAAATAAAAAAATAAAAAATTATTTTTAAAAATTTTAAGATTTTAAAAAACTAAATCTTTTATTTTTTAATTTTTTATTTATATGATTAAATTCTTTTATTTATATTAGAAACAACATATTTGAAAATTTATTATTTTTTAAACTAAAAAATAATTTATTTTCTAATAGTAGAAAAATAAAAAATTCCAACGATATACAAAAATAAAAAAATTGAAAAATTTTAATTTTTAAATTCATTTATCTTAATTTGTGAACAAGTGAAGCAAAAAAAAGTCAATTGTCCGGGTGTAGCATTATCCTGTAAATAAAAAAATAAAAAATTATTTTTAAAAAAATTTAAAATTTTAAAAAAGTAAATTTTTATTTTTTAATTTTTAAATTATATGATTAAATTCTTTTATTTATATTATAAAAATAAAATAAAGTCCACAATATCTAGTAAACAATAGATCTATAAATTTATTATTTTTTAATTTTTAAACTAAAAAAATAATTTTTTCTAATATTAGAAAAATAAAAAATTCCAAAAAAATCCAAAAAAAAAATAAAAAAATTTTAAATTTTTTAAAATAACTTATTCTTAATTTGTGAACAAATACAGCAAGAAAAAGTCAACTGTCTAGGTGTAACATTATTCGATGAAAAAAATAAAAAAATTTAGATAAATTTAAAATTTAAAAAACTAAATTTTTTATTTTTTAATTTTTATATTATATGATTAAATTCTTTTAGTTATATTAGAAAAATAGAATAAAGTCCAGTAATATCAGTAAACAAAGATCTGTAAATTTATTATTTTTTTATTTTTAAACTAAAAAATAATTTTTTTAATAGTAGAAAAATAAAAAATTTCCAACAATATCCAAAAAATAAAAAATTGAAAAATTTTGAATTTTTAAATTAATTTATTCTTAATTTGTAAACAAGTGTAGCAAAAAAAAGTCAATTGTCCGGGTAGCATTATCCGGTAAATAAAAAATAAAAAATTATTTTTAAAAAACTTAAATTTTAAAAAACTAAATTTTTATTTTTAATTTTTATTTTTGTATTATATGATTAATTTCTTTTATTTATATTAGAAAAATATAATAAAGTCCAGTAATATCTAGTAAATAATAGATCTGTAAATTTATTATTTTTTAATTTTTAAACTAAAAAAATAATTTTATTCTAGTAGTAGAAAAATAAAAAATTCCAAAAATATCTAAAATATAAAAAATTTTATAATTTTAAAATTTTTAAAATTAATTTATTCTTAATTTGTGAACAAGTGAAGCAAAAAAAAAGACAAATGTTAGAGTGTACCATTATCCGGTAAATAAAAAATTAAAAAATATATTTTTAAAAATAAAAAATTATAAATGACTAAATTTTTTAATTTTGAGTTTTAAAAGTGTATGATTAAATTCTTTTATTTAAATAAGAAAAATAAAATAAAGTCCAGCAATATCTAGTAAACAATATATCTGTAAATTTATTATTTTTTAAAACTAAAAAAATAATTTATTTTCTAAAGTATAAAAATAAAAAATTCAAACGATATACAAAAAAAAAATTGAAAATTTTGATTTTTTAAATTAATTTATTCTTAATTTTTGAACAAGTGGAGCAAAAAAAGGTAATTGTCCGGGTGTAGCATTATCCGGTAAATAAAAAAATAAAAAATTATTTTTAAAAAATTTTAAGATTTTAAAAAACTAAATCTTTTATTTTTTAATTTTTTATTTATATGATTAAATCTTTTATTTATATTAGAAACAACATATTTGAAAATTTATTATTTTTTAAACTAAAAAGATAATTTATTTTCTAAAAGTAGAAAAATAAAAAATTCCAACGATATACAAAAAATAAAAAATTGGAAAAATTTTGAATTTTTAAATTCATTTATTCTTAATTTGTGAACAAGTGAAGCAAAAAAAAGTCAATTGTCCGGGTGTAGCATTATCCTGTAAATAAAAAAATAAAAAATTATTTTTAAAAAAATTTAAAATTTTAAAAAAGTAAATTTTTTATTTTTTAATTTTTAAATTATATGATTAAATTCTTTTATTTATATTATAAAAATAAAATAAAGTCCAGCAATATCTAGTAAACAATAGATCTATAAATTTATTAATTTTTTAATTTTTAAACTAAAAAATAATTTTTTTATAATATTAGAAAAAAAAAATTTCAAAAAATCCAAAAAATAAAAAAATTTTAAATTTTTTAAAATAACTTATTCTTAATTTGTGAACAAATACAGCAAGAAAAAGTCAACTGTCTAGGTGTAACATTATTCGATGAAAAAAATAAAAAAATTTAGATAAATTTAAAATTTTAAAAAACTAAATTTTTTATTTTTTAATTTTTAAATTATATGATTAAATTCTTTTATTTATATTAGAAAATAAATAAAGTCCATCAATATCTAGTAAACAAAGATCTATAAATTTATTATTTTTTAATTTTTAAACTAAAAAATAATTTTTTTAATAGTAGAAAAATAAAAAATTTCCAACAATATCCAAAAAATAAAAAAATTGAAAAATTTTGAATTTTTAAATTAATTTATTCTTAATTTGTAAACAAGTGTAGCAAAAAAAAAGTCAATTGTCCGGGTAGCATTATCCGGTAAATAAAAAAATAAAAAATTATTTTTAAAAAACTTAAATTTTAAAAAACTAAATTTTTTATTTTTGAATTTTTGTATTTTGTATTATATGATTAATTTCTTTTATTTATATTAGAAAAATATAATAAAGTCCAGTAATATCTAGTAAATAATAGATCTGTAAATTTATTATTTTTTAATTTTTAAACTAAAAAAATAATTTTATTCTAGTAGTAGAAAAATAAAAAATTCCAAAAATATCTAAAATATAAAAATTTTATAATTTTAAAATTTTTAAAATTAATTTATTCTTAATTTGTGAACAAGTGAAGCAAAAAAAAAAGACAAATGTTAGAGTGTACCATTATCCGGTAAATAAAAAAATTAAAAAATATATTTTTAAAAATAAAAAATTATAAATGACTAAATTTTTTAATTTTGAGTTTTAAAAGTGTATGATTAAATTCTTTTATTTAAATAAGAAAAATAAAATAAAGTCCAGCAATATCTAGTAAACAATATATCTGTAAATTTATTATTTTTTAAAACTAAAAAAATAATTTATTTTCTAAAGTATAAAAATAAAAAATTCAAACGATATACAAAAAAAAAATTGAAAATTTTTGATTTTTTAAATTAATTTATTCTTAATTTTTGAACAAGTGGAGCAAAAAAAGGTAATTGTCCGGGTGTAGCATTATCCGGTAAATAAAAAAATAAAAAATTATTTTTAAAAAATTTTAAGATTTTAAAAAACTAAATCTTTTATTTTTTAATTTTTTATTTATATGATTAAATCCTTTTATTTATATTAGAAACAACATATTTGAAAATTTATTATTTTTTAAACTAAAAAGATAATTTATTTTCTAAAAGTAGAAAAATAAAAAATTCCAACGATATACAAAAAATAAAAAATTGGAAAATTTTGAATTTTTAAATTCATTTATTCTAATTTGTGAACAAGTGAAGCAAAAAAAAGTCAATTGTCCGGGTGTAGCATTATCCTGTAAATAAAAAAATAAAAAATTATTTTTAAAAAAATTTAAAATTTTAAAAAAGTAAATTTTTTATTTTTTAATTTTTAAATTATATGATTAAATTCTTTTATTTATATTATAAAAATAAAATAAAGTCCAGCAATATCTAGTAAACAATAGATCTATAAATTTATTAATTTTTTAATTTTTAAACTAAAAAAATAATTTTTTTATAATATTAGAAAAACAAAAAATTTCAAAAAATCCAAAAAATAAAAAAATTTTAAATTTTTTAAAATAACTTATTCTTAATTTGTGAACAAATACAGCAAGAAAAAGTCAACTGTCTAGGTGTAACATTATTCGATGAAAAAAATAAAAAAATTTAGATAAATTTAAAATTTTAAAAAACTAAATTTTTTATTTTTTAATTTTTAAATTATATGATTAAATTCTTTTATTTATATTATAAAAATAAAATAAAGTCCATCAATATCTAGTAAACAATAGATCTATAAATTTATTATTTTTTAATTTTTAAACTAAAAAGATAATTTTTTAATAGTAGAAAAATAAAAAATTTCCAACAATATCCAAAAAATAAAAAAATTGAAAAATTTTGAATTTTTAAATTAATTTATTCTTAATTTGTAAACAAGTGTAGCAAAAAAAAAGTCAATTGTCCGGGTAGCATTATCCGGTAAATAAAAAATAAAAAATTATTTTTAAAAAACTTAAATTTTAAAAAACTAAATTTTTTATTTTTGAATTTTTGTATTTTGTATTATATGATTAATTTCTTTTATTTATATTAGAAAAATATAATAAAGTCCAGTAATATCTAGTAAATAATAGATCTGTAAATTTATTATTTTTTAATTTTTAAACTAAAAAAATAATTTTATTCTAGTAGTAGAAAAATAAAAAATTCCAAAAATATCTAAAATATAAAAAATTTTATAATTTTAAAATTTTTAAAATTAATTTATTCTTAATTTGTGAACAAGTGAAGCAAAAAAAAAGACAAATGTTAGAGTGTACCATTATCCGGTAAATAAAAAAATTAAAAAATATATTTTTAAAAATAAAAAATTATAAATGACTAAATTTTTTAATTTTGAGTTTTAAAAGTGTATGATTAAATTCTTTTATTTAAATAAGAAAAATAAAATAAAGTCCAGCAATATCTAGTAAACAATATATCTGTAAATTTATTATTTTTTAAAACTAAAAAAATAATTTATTTTCTAAGAGTATAAAAATAAAAAATTCAAACGATATACAAAAAAAAAATTGAAAATTTTTGATTTTTTAAATTAATTTATTCTTAATTTTTGAACAAGTGGAGCAAAAAAAGGTAATTGTCCGGGTGTAGCATTATCCGGTAAATAAAAAAATAAAAAATTATTTTTAAAAAATTTTAAGATTTTAAAAAACTAAATCTTTTATTTTTTAATTTTTTATTTATATGATTAAATCCTTTTATTTATATTAGAAACAACATATTTGAAAATTTATTATTTTTTAAACTAAAAAGATAATTTATTTTCTAAAAGTAGAAAAATAAAAAATTCCAACGATATACAAAAAATAAAAAATTGGAAAAATTTTGAATTTTTAAATTCATTTATTCTAATTTGTGAACAAGTGAAGCAAAAAAAAGTCAATTGTCCGGGTGTAGCATTATCCTGTAAATAAAAAAATAAAAAATTATTTTTAAAAAAATTTAAAATTTTAAAAAAGTAAATTTTTTATTTTTTAATTTTTAAATTATATGATTAAATTCTTTTATTTATATTATAAAAATAAAATAAAGTCCAGCAATATCTAGTAAACAATAGATCTATAAATTTATTAATTTTTTAATTTTTAAACTAAAAAAATAATTTTTTTATAATATTAGAAAAACAAAAAATTCAAAAAATCCAAAAAATAAAAAAATTTTAAATTTTTTAAAATAACTTATTCTTAATTTGTGAACAAATACAGCAAGAAAAAGTCAACTGTCTAGGTGTAACATTATTCGATGAAAAAAATAAAAAAAATTTAGATAAATTTAAAATTTTAAAAAACTAAATTTTTTATTTTTTAATTTTTAAATTATATGATTAAATTCTTTTATTTATATTATAAAAATAAAATAAAGTCCATCAATATCTAGTAAACAATAGATCTATAAATTTATTATTTTTTAATTTTTAAACTAAAAAGATAATTTTTTAATAGTAAAAAATAAAAAATTTCCAACAATATCCAAAAAATAAAAAAATTGAAAAATTTTGAATTTTTAAATTAATTTATTCTTAATTTGTAAACAAGTGTAGCAAAAAAAAAGTCAATTGTCCGGGTAGCATTATCCGGTAAATAAAAAAATAAAAAATTATTTTTAAAAAACTTAAATTTTAAAAAACTAAATTTTTTATTTTTGAATTTTTGTATTTTTGTATTATATGATTAATTTCTTTTATTTATATTAGAAAAATATAATAAAGTCCAGTAATATCTAGTAAATAATAGATCTGTAAATTTATTATTTTTTAATTTTTAAACTAAAAAAATAATTTTATTCTAGTAGTAGAAAAATAAAAAATTCCAAAAATATCTAAAATATAAAAATTTTATAATTTTAAAATTTTTAAAATTAATTTATTCTTAATTTGTGAACAAGTGAAGCAAAAAAAAAGACAAATGTTAGAGTGTACCATTATCCGGTAAATAAAAAAATTAAAAAATATATTTTTAAAAATAAAAAATTATAAATGACTAAATTTTTTAATTTTGAGTTTTAAAAGTGTATGATTAAATTCTTTTATTTAAATAAGAAAAATAAAATAAAGTCCAGCAATATCTAGTAAACAATATATCTGTAAATTTATTATTTTTTAAAACTAAAAAAATAATTTATTTTCTAAGAGTATAAAAATAAAAAATTCAAACGATATACAAAAAAAAATTGAAAATTTTTGATTTTTTAAATTAATTTATTCTTAATTTTTGAACAAGTGGAGCAAAAAAAGGTAAATTGTCCGGGTGTAGCATTATCCGGTAAATAAAAAAATAAAAAATTATTTTTAAAAAATTTTAAGATTTTAAAAAACTAAATCTTTTATTTTTTAATTTTTTATTTATATGATTAAATCCTTTTATTTATATTAGAAACAACATATTTGAAAATTTATTATTTTTTAAACTAAAAAGATAATTTATTTTCTAAAAGTAGAAAAATAAAAAATTCCAACGATATACAAAAAATAAAAAATTGGAAAAATTTTGAATTTTTAAATTCATTTATTCTAATTTGTGAACAAGTGAAGCAAAAAAAAGTCAATTGTCCGGGTGTAGCATTATCCTGTAAATAAAAAAATAAAAAATTATTTTTAAAAAAATTTAAAATTTTAAAAAAGTAAATTTTTTATTTTTTAATTTTTAAATTATATGATTAAATTCTTTTATTTATATTATAAAAATAAAATAAAGTCCAGCAATATCTAGTAAACAATAGATCTATAAATTTATTAATTTTTTAATTTTTAAACTAAAAAAATAATTTTTTTATAATATTAGAAAAACAAAAAATTTCAAAAAATCCAAAAAATAAAAAAATTTTAAATTTTTTAAAATAACTTATTCTTAATTTGTGAACAAATACAGCAAGAAAAAGTCAACTGTCTAGGTGTAACATTATTCGATGAAAAAAATAAAAAAAATTTAGATAAATTTAAAATTTTAAAAAACTAAATTTTTTATTTTTTAATTTTTAAATTATATGATTAAATTCTTTTATTTATATTATAAAAATAAAATAAAGTCCATCAATATCTAGTAAACAATAGATCTATAAATTTATTATTTTTTAATTTTTAAACTAAAAAGATAATTTTTTAATAGTAGAAAAATAAAAAATTTCCAACAATATCCAAAAAATAAAAAAATTGAAAAATTTTGAATTTTTAAATTAATTTATTCTTAATTTGTAAACAAGTGTAGCAAAAAAAAAGTCAATTGTCCGGGTAGCATTATCCGGTAAATAAAAAAATAAAAAATTATTTTTAAAAAACTTAAATTTTAAAAAACTAAATTTTTTATTTTTGAATTTTTGTATTTTGTATTATATGATTAATTTCTTTTATTTATATTAGAAAAATATAATAAAGTCCAGTAATATCTAGTAAATAATAGATCTGTAAATTTATTATTTTTTAATTTTTAAACTAAAAAAATAATTTTATTCTAGTAGTAGAAAAATAAAAAATTCCAAAAATATCTAAAATATAAAAAATTTTATAATTTTAAAATTTTTAAAATTAATTTATTCTTAATTTGTGAACAAGTGAAGCAAAAAAAAAGACAAATGTTAGAGTGTACCATTATCCGGTAAATAAAAAAATTAAAAAATATATTTTTAAAAATAAAAAATTATAAATGACTAAATTTTTTAATTTTGAGTTTTAAAAGTGTATGATTAAATTCTTTTATTTAAATAAGAAAAATAAAATAAAGTCCAGCAATATCTAGTAAACAATATATCTGTAAATTTATTATTTTTTAAAACTAAAAAAATAATTTATTTTCTAAGAGTATAAAAATAAAAAATTCAAACGATATACAAAAAAAAAATTGAAAATTTTTGATTTTTTAAATTAATTTATTCTTAATTTTTGAACAAGTGGAGCAAAAAAAGGTAAATTGTCCGGGTGTAGCATTATCCGGTAAATAAAAAAATAAAAAATTATTTTTAAAAAATTTTAAGATTTTAAAAAACTAAATCTTTTATTTTTTAATTTTTTATTTATATGATTAAATCCTTTTATTTATATTAGAAACAACATATTTGAAAATTTATTATTTTTTAAACTAAAAAGATAATTTATTTTCTAAAAGTAGAAAAATAAAAAATTCCAACGATATACAAAAAATAAAAAATTGGAAAAATTTTGAATTTTTAAATTCATTTATTCTTAATTTGTGAACAAGTGAAGCAAAAAAAAGTCAATTGTCCGGGTGTAGCATTATCCTGTAAATAAAAAAATAAAAAATTATTTTTAAAAAAATTTAAAATTTTAAAAAAGTAAATTTTTTATTTTTTAATTTTTAAATTATATGATTAAATTCTTTTATTTATATTATAAAAATAAAATAAAGTCCAGCAATATCTAGTAAACAATAGATCTATAAATTTATTAATTTTTTAATTTTTAAACTAAAAAAATAATTTTTTTATAATATTAGAAAAACAAAAAATTTCAAAAAATCCAAAAAATAAAAAAATTTTAAATTTTTTAAAATAACTTATTCTTAATTTGTGAACAAATACAGCAAGAAAAAGTCAACTGTCTAGGTGTAACATTATTCGATGAAAAAAATAAAAAAAATTTAGATAAATTTAAAATTTTAAAAAACTAAATTTTTTATTTTTTAATTTTTAAATTATATGATTAAATTCTTTTATTTATATTATAAAAATAAAATAAAGTCCATCAATATCTAGTAAACAATAGATCTATAAATTTATTATTTTTTAATTTTTAAACTAAAAAGATAATTTTTTAATAGTAAAAAATAAAAAATTTCCAACAATATCCAAAAAATAAAAAAATTGAAAAATTTTGAATTTTTAAATTAATTTATTCTTAATTTGTAAACAAGTGTAGCAAAAAAAAAGTCAATTGTCCGGGTAGCATTATCCGGTAAATAAAAAAATAAAAAATTATTTTTAAAAAACTTAAATTTTAAAAAACTAAATTTTTTATTTTTGAATTTTTGTATTTTTGTATTATATGATTAATTTCTTTTATTTATATTAGAAAAATATAATAAAGTCCAGTAATATCTAGTAAATAATAGATCTGTAAATTTATTATTTTTTAATTTTTAAACTAAAAAAATAATTTTATTCTAGTAGTAGAAAAATAAAAAATTCCAAAAATATCTAAAATATAAAAATTTTATAATTTTAAAATTTTTAAAATTAATTTATTCTTAATTTGTGAACAAGTGAAGCAAAAAAAAAGACAAATGTTAGAGTGTACCATTATCCGGTAAATAAAAAAATTAAAAAATATATTTTTAAAAATAAAAAATTATAAATGACTAAATTTTTTAATTTTGAGTTTTAAAAGTGTATGATTAAATTCTTTTATTTAAATAAGAAAAATAAAATAAAGTCCAGCAATATCTAGTAAACAATATATCTGTAAATTTATTATTTTTTAAAACTAAAAAAATAATTTATTTTCTAAGAGTATAAAAATAAAAAATTCAAACGATATACAAAAAAAAATTGAAAATTTTTGATTTTTTAAATTAATTTATTCTTAATTTTTGAACAAGTGGAGCAAAAAAAGGTAATTGTCCGGGTGTAGCATTATCCGGTAAATAAAAAAATAAAAAATTATTTTTAAAAAATTTTAAGATTTTAAAAAACTAAATCTTTTATTTTTTAATTTTTTATTTATATGATTAAATCCTTTTATTTATATTAGAAACAACATATTTGAAAATTTATTATTTTTTAAACTAAAAAGATAATTTATTTTCTAAAAGTAGAAAAATAAAAAATTCCAACGATATACAAAAAATAAAAAATTGGAAAAATTTTGAATTTTTAAATTCATTTATTCTAATTTGTGAACAAGTGAAGCAAAAAAAAGTCAATTGTCCGGGTGTAGCATTATCCTGTAAATAAAAAAATAAAAAATTATTTTTAAAAAAATTTAAAATTTTAAAAAAGTAAATTTTTTATTTTTTAATTTTTAAATTATATGATTAAATTCTTTTATTTATATTATAAAAATAAAATAAAGTCCAGCAATATCTAGTAAACAATAGATCTATAAATTTATTAATTTTTTAATTTTTAAACTAAAAAAATAATTTTTTTATAATATTAGAAAAACAAAAAATTTCAAAAAAATCCAAAAAATAAAAAAATTTTAAATTTTTTAAAATAACTTATTCTTAATTTGTGAACAAATACAGCAAGAAAAAGTCAACTGTCTAGGTGTAACATTATTCGATGAAAAAAATAAAAAAAATTTAGATAAATTTAAAATTTAAAAAACTAAATTTTTTATTTTTTAATTTTTAAATTATATGATTAAATTCTTTTATTTATATTATAAAAATAAAATAAAGTCCATCAATATCTAGTAAACAATAGATCTATAAATTTATTATTTTTTAATTTTTAAACTAAAAAGATAATTTTTTAATAGTATAAAAATAAAAAATTTCCAACAATATCCAAAAAATAAAAAAATTGAAAAATTTTGAATTTTTAAATTAATTTATTCTTAATTTGTAAACAAGTGTAGCAAAAAAAAAGTCAATTGTCCGGGTAGCATTATCCGGTAAATAAAAAAATAAAAAATTATTTTTAAAAAACTTAAATTTTAAAAAACTAAATTTTTTATTTTTGAATTTTTGTATTTTTGTATTATATGATTAATTTCTTTTATTTATATTAGAAAAATATAATAAAGTCCAGTAATATCTAGTAAATAATAGATCTGTAAATTTATTATTTTTTAATTTTTAAACTAAAAAAATAATTTTATTCTAGTAGTAGAAAAATAAAAAATTCCAAAAATATCTAAAATATAAAAAATTTTATAATTTTAAAATTTTTAAAATTAATTTATTCTTAATTTGTGAACAAGTGAAGCAAAAAAAAAGACAAATGTTAGAGTGTACCATTATCCGGTAAATAAAAAAATTAAAAAATATATTTTTAAAAATAAAAAATTATAAATGACTAAATTTTTTAATTTTGAGTTTTAAAAGTGTATGATTAAATTCTTTTATTTAAATAAGAAAAATAAAATAAAGTCCAGCAATATCTAGTAAACAATATATCTGTAAATTTATTATTTTTTAAAACTAAAAAAATAATTTATTTTCTAAGAGTATAAAAATAAAAAATTCAAACGATATACAAAAAAAAATTGAAAATTTTTATTTTTTAAATTAATTTATTCTTAATTTTTGAACAAGTGGAGCAAAAAAAGGTAAATTGTCCGGGTGTAGCATTATCCGGTAAATAAAAAAATAAAAAATTATTTTTAAAAAATTTTAAGATTTTAAAAAACTAAATCTTTTATTTTTTAATTTTTTATTTATATGATTAAATCCTTTTATTTATATTAGAAACAACATATTTGAAAATTTATTATTTTTTAAACTAAAAAGATAATTTATTTTCTAAAAGTAGAAAAATAAAAAATTCCAACGATATACAAAAAATAAAAAATTGGAAAAATTTTGAATTTTTAAATTCATTTATTCTAATTTGTGAACAAGTGAAGCAAAAAAAAGTCAATTGTCCGGGTGTAGCATTATCCTGTAAATAAAAAAATAAAAAATTATTTTTAAAAAAATTTAAAATTTTAAAAAAGTAAATTTTTTATTTTTTAATTTTTAAATTATATGATTAAATTCTTTTATTTATATTATAAAAATAAAATAAAGTCCAGCAATATCTAGTAAACAATAGATCTATAAATTTATTAATTTTTTAATTTTTAAACTAAAAAAATAATTTTTTTATAATATTAGAAAAACAAAAAATTTCAAAAAATCCAAAAAATAAAAAAATTTTAAATTTTTTAAAATAACTTATTCTTAATTTGTGAACAAATACAGCAAGAAAAAGTCAACTGTCTAGGTGTAACATTATTCGATGAAAAAAATAAAAAAAATTTAGATAAATTTAAAATTTTAAAAAACTAAATTTTTTATTTTTTAATTTTTAAATTATATGATTAAATTCTTTTATTTATATTATAAAAATAAAATAAAGTCCATCAATATCTAGTAAACAATAGATCTATAAATTTATTATTTTTTAATTTTTAAACTAAAAAGATAATTTTTTAATAGTAAAAAATAAAAAATTTCCAACAATATCCAAAAAATAAAAAAATTGAAAAATTTTGAATTTTTAAATTAATTTATTCTTAATTTGTAAACAAGTGTAGCAAAAAAAAGTCAATTGTCCGGGTAGCATTATCCGGTAAATAAAAAAATAAAAAATTATTTTTAAAAAACTTAAATTTTAAAAAACTAAATTTTTTATTTTTGAATTTTTGTATTTTGTATTATATGATTAATTTCTTTTATTTATATTAGAAAAATATAATAAAGTCCAGTAATATCTAGTAAATAATAGATCTGTAAATTTATTATTTTTTAATTTTTAAACTAAAAAAATAATTTTATTCTAGTAGTAGAAAAATAAAAAATTCCAAAAATATCTAAAATATAAAAATTTTATAATTTTAAAATTTTTAAAATTAATTTATTCTTAATTTGTGAACAAGTGAAGCAAAAAAAAAGACAAATGTTAGAGTGTACCATTATCCGGTAAATAAAAAAATTAAAAAATATATTTTTAAAAATAAAAAATTATAAATGACTAAATTTTTTAATTTTGAGTTTTAAAAGTGTATGATTAAATTCTTTTATTTAAATAAGAAAAATAAAATAAAGTCCAGCAATATCTAGTAAACAATATATCTGTAAATTTATTATTTTTTAAAACTAAAAAAATAATTTATTTTCTAAGAGTATAAAAATAAAAAATTCAAACGATATACAAAAAAAAATTGAAAATTTTTGATTTTTTAAATTAATTTATTCTTAATTTTTGAACAAGTGGAGCAAAAAAAGGTAAATTGTCCGGGTGTAGCATTATCCGGTAAATAAAAAAATAAAAAATTATTTTTAAAAAATTTTAAGATTTTAAAAAACTAAATCTTTTATTTTTTAATTTTTTATTTATATGATTAAATCTTTTATTTATATTAGAAACAACATATTTGAAAATTTATTATTTTTTAAACTAAAAAGATAATTTATTTTCTAAAAGTAGAAAAATAAAAAATTCCAACGATATACAAAAAATAAAAAATTGGAAAATTTTGAATTTTTAAATTCATTTATTCTAATTTGTGAACAAGTGAAGCAAAAAAAAGTCAATTGTCCGGGTGTAGCATTATCCTGTAAATAAAAAAATAAAAAATTATTTTTAAAAAAATTTAAAATTTTAAAAAAGTAAATTTTTTATTTTTTAATTTTTAAATTATATGATTAAATTCTTTTATTTATATTATAAAAATAAAATAAAGTCCAGCAATATCTAGTAAACAATAGATCTATAAATTTATTAATTTTTTAATTTTTAAACTAAAAAAATAATTTTTTTATAATATTAGAAAAAAAAAAATTTCAAAAAATCCAAAAAATAAAAAAATTTTAAATTTTTTAAAATAATTATTCTTAATTTGTGAACAAATACAGCAAGAAAAAGTCAACTGTCTAGGTGTAACATTATTCGATGAAAAAAATAAAAAAAATTTAGATAAATTTAAAATTTTAAAAAACTAAATTTTTATTTTTTAATTTTTAATTATATGATTAAATTCTTTTATTTATATTAAAAAAAAATAAAGTCATAATATTAGTAAACAAAATCTTAAATTTATTATTTTAATTTTAAACTAAAAAGATAATTTTTTAATAGTAGAAAAATAAAAAATTCCAACAATATCAAAAAATAAAAAATTGAAAAATTTTGAATTTTTAAATTAATTTATTCTTAATTTGTAAACAAGTGTAGCAAAAAAAAAGTCAATTGTCCGGGTAGCATTATCCGGTAAATAAAAAAATAAAAAATATTTTAAAAAATTAAATTTTAAAAAAGTAAATTTTTATTTTTTAATTTTTAAATTATATGATTAAATTCTTTTATTTATATTATAAAATAAAATAAAGTCCAGCAATATCTAGTAAACAATAGATCTATAAATTTATTATTTTTTAATTTTTAAACTAAAAAAATAATTTTTTTAATATAGAAAAAAAAAAATTCAAAAAATCAAAAATAAAAAAATTTTAAATTTTTAAAATAATTATTCTTAATTTGTGAACAAATACAGCAAGAAAAAGTCAACTGTCTAGGTGTAACATTATTCGATGAAAAAAATAAAAAAAATTTAGATAAATTAAAATTTAAAAAACTAAATTTTTTATTTTTAATTTTTAAATTATATGATTAAATTCTTTTATTATATTAAAAAATAAAATAAAGTCCATCAATATCTAGTAAACAATAGATCTATAAATTTATTATTTTTTAATTTTAAACTAAAAAATAATTTTTTTAATAGTAAAAAATAAAAAATTTCCAACAATATCCAAAAAATAAAAAAATTGAAAAATTTTGAATTTTTAAATTAATTTATTCTTAATTTGTAAACAAGTGTAGCAAAAAAAAGTCAATTGTCCGGGTAGCATTATCCGGTAAATAAAAAAATAAAAAATTATTTTTAAAAAACTTAAATTTTAAAAAACTAAATTTTTATTTTTGAATTTTTATTTTTGTATTATATGATTAATTTCTTTTATTTATATTAGAAAAATATAATAAAGTCCAGTAATATCTAGTAAATAATAGATCTGTAAATTTATTATTTTTTAATTTTTAAACTAAAAAAATAATTTTATTCTAGTAGTAGAAAAATAAAAAATTCCAAAAATATCTAAAATATAAAAAATTTATAATTTTAAAATTTTTAAAATTAATTTATTCTTAATTTGTGAACAAGTGAAGCAAAAAAAAAGACAAATGTTAGAGTGTACCATTATCCGGTAAATAAAAAAATTAAAAAATATATTTTTAAAAATAAAAAATTATAAATGACTAAATTTTTTAATTTTGAGTTTTAAAAGTGTATGATTAAATTCTTTTATTTAAATAAGAAAAATAAAATAAAGTCCAGCAATATCTAGTAAACAATATATCTGTAAATTTATTATTTTTTAAAACTAAAAAAATAATTTATTTTCTAAGAGTATAAAAATAAAAAATTCAAACGATATACAAAAAAAAATTGAAAATTTTTGATTTTTTAAATTAATTTATTCTTAATTTTTGAACAAGTGGAGCAAAAAAAGGTAAATTGTCCGGGTGTAGCATTATCCGGTAAATAAAAAAATAAAAAATTATTTTTAAAAATTTTAAGATTTTAAAAAACTAAATCTTTTATTTTTTAATTTTTTATTTATATGATTAAATCCTTTTATTTATATTAGAAACAACATATTTGAAAATTTATTATTTTTTAAACTAAAAAGATAATTTATTTTCTAAAAGTAGAAAAATAAAAAATTCCAACGATATACAAAAAATAAAAAATTGGAAAATTTTGAATTTTTAAATTCATTTATTCCTAATTTGTGAACAAGTGAAGCAAAAAAAAGTCAATTGTCCGGGTGTAGCATTATCCTGTAAATAAAAAAATAAAAAATTATTTTTAAAAAAATTTAAAATTTTAAAAAAGTAAATTTTTTATTTTTTAATTTTTAAATTATATGATTAAATTCTTTTATTTATATTATAAAAATAAAATAAAGTCCAGCAATATCTAGTAAACAATAGATCTATAAATTTATTAATTTTTTAATTTTTAAACTAAAAAAATAATTTTTTTATAATATTAGAAAAACAAAAAATTTCAAAAAATCCAAAAAATAAAAAAATTTTAAATTTTTTAAAATAACTTATTCTTAATTTGTGAACAAATACAGCAAGAAAAAGTCAACTGTCTAGGTGTAACATTATTCGATGAAAAAAATAAAAAAAATTTAGATAAATTTAAAATTTTAAAAAACTAAATTTTTTATTTTTTAATTTTTAAATTATATGATTAAATTCTTTTATTTATATTATAAAAATAAAATAAAGTCCATCAATATCTAGTAAACAATAGATCTATAAATTTATTATTTTTTAATTTTTAAACTAAAAAGATAATTTTTTAATAGTAAAAAATAAAAAATTTCCAACAATATCCAAAAAATAAAAAAATTGAAAAATTTTGAATTTTTAAATTAATTTATTCTTAATTTGTAAACAAGTGTAGCAAAAAAAAAGTCAATTGTCCGGGTAGCATTATCCGGTAAATAAAAAAATAAAAAATTATTTTTAAAAAACTTAAATTTTAAAAAACTAAATTTTTTATTTTTGAATTTTTGTATTTTGTATTATATGATTAATTTCTTTTATTTATATTAGAAAAATATAATAAAGTCCAGTAATATCTAGTAAATAATAGATCTGTAAATTTATTATTTTTTAATTTTTAAACTAAAAAAATAATTTTATTCTAGTAGTAGAAAAATAAAAAATTCCAAAAATATCTAAAATATAAAAATTTTATAATTTTAAAATTTTTAAAATTAATTTATTCTTAATTTGTGAACAAGTGAAGCAAAAAAAAAGACAAATGTTAGAGTGTACCATTATCCGGTAAATAAAAAAATTAAAAAATATATTTTTAAAAATAAAAAATTATAAATGACTAAATTTTTTAATTTTGAGTTTTAAAAGTGTATGATTAAATTCTTTTATTTAAATAAGAAAAATAAAATAAAGTCCAGCAATATCTAGTAAACAATATATCTGTAAATTTATTATTTTTTAAAACTAAAAAAATAATTTATTTTCTAAGAGTATAAAAATAAAAAATTCAAACGATATACAAAAAAAAATTGAAAATTTTTGATTTTTTAAATTAATTTATTCTTAATTTTTGAACAAGTGGAGCAAAAAAAGGTAAATTGTCCGGGTGTAGCATTATCCGGTAAATAAAAAAATAAAAAATTATTTTTAAAAAATTTTAAGATTTTAAAAAACTAAATCTTTTATTTTTTAATTTTTTATTTATATGATTAAATCCTTTTATTTATATTAGAAACAACATATTTGAAAATTTATTATTTTTTAAACTAAAAAGATAATTTATTTTCTAAAAGTAGAAAAATAAAAAATTCCAACGATATACAAAAAATAAAAAATTGGAAAATTTTGAATTTTTAAATTCATTTATTCCTAATTTGTGAACAAGTGAAGCAAAAAAAAGTCAATTGTCCGGGTGTAGCATTATCCTGTAAATAAAAAAATAAAAAATTATTTTTAAAAAAATTTAAAATTTTAAAAAAGTAAATTTTTATTTTTTAATTTTTAAATTATATGATTAAATTCTTTTATTTATATTATAAAAATAAAATAAAGTCCAGCAATATCTAGTAAACAATAGATCTATAAATTTATTATTTTTTAATTTTTAAACTAAAAAAATAATTTTTTTATAATATTAGAAAAAAAAAAATTCAAAAAATCCAAAAAATAAAAAAATTTTAAATTTTTTAAAATAACTTATTCTTAATTTGTGAACAAATACAGCAAGAAAAAGTCAACTGTCTAGGTGTAACATTATTCGATGAAAAAAATAAAAAAATTTAGATAAATTTAAAATTTTAAAAAACTAAATTTTTTATTTTTTAATTTTTAATTATATGATTAAATTCTTTTATTATATTAGAAAAATAAAATAAAGTCCATCAATATCTAGTAAACAATAGATCTATAAATTTATTATTTTTTAATTTTTAAACTAAAAAATAATTTTTTAATAGTAAAAAATAAAAAATTTCCAACAATATCCAAAAAATAAAAAAATTGAAAAATTTTGAATTTTTAAATTAATTTATTCTTAATTTGTAAACAAGTGTAGCAAAAAAAAAGTCAATTGTCCGGGTAGCATTATCCGGTAAATAAAAAAATAAAAAATTATTTTTAAAAAACTTAAATTTTAAAAAACTAAATTTTTTATTTTTGAATTTTTGTATTTTTGTATTATATGATTAATTTCTTTTATTTATATTAGAAAAATATAATAAAGTCCAGTAATATCTAGTAAATAATAGATCTGTAAATTTATTATTTTTTAATTTTTAAACTAAAAAAATAATTTTATTCTAGTAGTAGAAAAATAAAAAATTCCAAAAATATCTAAAATATAAAAAATTTTATAATTTTAAAATTTTTAAAATTAATTTATTCTTAATTTGTGAACAAGTGAAGCAAAAAA
Organism: Arachis hypogaea; assembly: GCF_003086295.3. Lineage (NCBI taxonomy): Eukaryota > Viridiplantae > Streptophyta > Magnoliopsida > Fabales > Fabaceae > Arachis > Arachis hypogaea. The sequence goes on along the minus strand of NW_027255473.1, from coordinate 103,752 downwards.
AAAAGACAAATGTTAGAGTGTACCATTATCCGGTAAATAAAAAAATTAAAAAATATATTTTTAAAAATAAAAAATTATAAATGACTAAATTTTTTAATTTTGAGTTTTAAAAGTGTATGATTAAATTCTTTTATTTAAATAAGAAAAATAAAATAAAGTCCAGCAATATCTAGTAAACAATATATCTGTAAATTTATTATTTTTTAAAACTAAAAAAATAATTTATTTTCTAAAGTATAAAAATAAAAAATTCAAACGATATACAAAAAAAAAATTGAAAATTTTTGATTTTTTAAATTAATTTATTCTTAATTTTTGAACAAGTGGAGCAAAAAAAGGTCAATTGTCCGGGTGTAGCATTATCCGGTAAATAAAAAAATAAAAAATTATTTTTAAAAAATTTTAAGATTTTAAAAAACTAAATCTTTTATTTTTTAATTTTTTATTTATATGATTAAATCTTTTATTTATATTAGAAACAACATATTTGAAAATTTATTATTTTTTAAACTAAAAAGATAATTTATTTTCTAAAAGTAGAAAAATAAAAAATTCCAACGATATACAAAAAATAAAAAATTGGAAAAATTTTGAATTTTTAAATTCATTTATTCTAATTTGTGAACAAGTGAAGCAAAAAAAAGTCAATTGTCCGGGTGTAGCATTATCCTGTAAATAAAAAAATAAAAAATTATTTTTAAAAAAATTTAAAATTTTAAAAAAGTAAATTTTTATTTTTTAATTTTTAAATTATATGATTAAATTCTTTTATTTATATTATAAAAATAAAATAAAGTCCAGCAATATCTAGTAAACAATAGATCTATAAATTTATTAATTTTTTAATTTTTAAACTAAAAAAATAATTTTTTTTAATATTAGAAAAAAAAAAATTCCAAAAAATCCAAAAAATAAAAAAATTTTAAATTTTTTAAAATAACTTATTCTTAATTTGTGAACAAATACAGCAAGAAAAAGTCAACTGTCTAGGTGTAACATTATTCGATGAAAAAAATAAAAAAAATTTAGATAAATTTAAAATTTTAAAAAACTAAATTTTTTATTTTTTAATTTTTAAATTATATGATTAAATTCTTTTATTTATATTAGAAAATAAATAAAGTCCATCAATATCTAGTAAACAAAGATCTATAAATTTATTATTTTTTAATTTTTAAACTAAAAAATAATTTTTTAATAGTAAAAAATAAAAAATTTCCAACAATATCCAAAAAATAAAAAAATTGAAAAATTTTGAATTTTTAAATTAATTTATTCTTAATTTGTAAACAAGTGTAGCAAAAAAAAAGTCAATTGTCCGGGTAGCATTATCCGGTAAATAAAAAAATAAAAAATTATTTTTAAAAAACTTAAATTTTAAAAAACTAAATTTTTTATTTTTGAATTTTTGTATTTTGTATTATATGATTAATTTCTTTTATTTATATTAGAAAAATATAATAAAGTCCAGTAATATCTAGTAAATAATAGATCTGTAAATTTATTATTTTTTAATTTTTAAACTAAAAAAATAATTTTATTCTAGTAGTAGAAAAATAAAAAATTCCAAAAATATCTAAAATATAAAAAATTTTATAATTTTAAATTTTTAAAATTAATTTATTCTTAATTTGTGAACAAGTGAAGCAAAAAAAAAGACAAATGTTAGAGTGTACCATTATCCGGTAAATAAAAAAATTAAAAAATATATTTTTAAAAATAAAAAATTATAAATGACTAAATTTTTTAATTTTGAGTTTTAAAAGTGTATGATTAAATTCTTTTATTTAAATAAGAAAAATAAAATAAAGTCCAGCAATATCTAGTAAACAATATATCTGTAAATTTATTATTTTTTAAAACTAAAAAAATAATTTATTTTCTAATAGTATAAAAATAAAAAATTCAAACGATATACAAAAAAAAAATTGAAAATTTTTGATTTTTTAAATTAATTTATTCTTAATTTTTGAACAAGTGGAGCAAAAAAAGGTAAATTGTCCGGGTGTAGCATTATCCGGTAAATAAAAAAATAAAAAATTATTTTTAAAAAATTTTAAGATTTTAAAAAACTAAATCTTTTATTTTTTAATTTTTTATTTATATGATTAAATCTTTTATTTATATTAGAAACAACATATTTGAAAATTTATTATTTTTTAAACTAAAAAGATAATTTATTTTCTAAAAGTAGAAAAATAAAAAATTCCAACGATATACAAAAAATAAAAAATTGGAAAAATTTTGAATTTTTAAATTCATTTATTCTTAATTTGTGAACAAGTGAAGCAAAAAAAAGTCAATTGTCCGGGTGTAGCATTATCCTGTAAATAAAAAAATAAAAAATTATTTTTAAAAAAATTTAAAATTTTAAAAAAGTAAATTTTTATTTTTTAATTTTTAAATTATATGATTAAATTCTTTTATTTATATTATAAAAATAAAATAAAGTCCAGCAATATCTAGTAAACAATAGATCTATAAATTTATTATTTTTTAATTTTTAAACTAAAAAAATAATTTTTTTATAATATTAGAAAAACAAAAAATTTCAAAAAATCCAAAAAATAAAAAAATTTTAAATTTTTTAAAATAACTTATTCTTAATTTGTGAACAAATACAGCAAGAAAAAGTCAACTGTCTAGGTGTAACATTATTCGATGAAAAAAATAAAAAAAATTTAGATAAATTTAAAATTTAAAAAACTAAATTTTTTATTTTTTAATTTTTAATTATATGATTAAATTCTTTTATTATATTAGAAAAATAAATAAAGTCCATCAATATCTAGTAAACAATAGATCTATAAATTTATTATTTTTTAATTTTTAAACTAAAAAATAATTTTTTAATAGTAGAAAAATAAAAAATTTCCAACAATATCCAAAAAATAAAAAAATTGAAAAATTTTGAATTTTTAAATTAATTTATTCTTAATTTGTAAACAAGTGTAGCAAAAAAAAAGTCAATTGTCCGGGTAGCATTATCCGGTAAATAAAAAAATAAAAAATTATTTTTAAAAAACTTAAATTTTAAAAAACTAAATTTTTTATTTTTGAATTTTTGTATTATATGATTAATTTCTTTTATTTATATTAGAAAAATATAATAAAGTCCAGTAATATCTAGTAAATAATAGATCTGTAAATTTATTATTTTTTAATTTTTAAACTAAAAAAATAATTTTATTCTAGTAGTAGAAAAATAAAAAATTCCAAAAATATCTAAAATATAAAAAATTTTATAATTTTAAAATTTTTAAAATTAATTTATTCTTAATTTGTGAACAAGTGAAGCAAAAAAAAAAGACAAATGTTAGAGTGTACCATTATCCGGTAAATAAAAAAATTAAAAAATATATTTTTAAAAATAAAAAATTATAAATGACTAAATTTTTTAATTTTGAGTTTTAAAAGTGTATGATTAAATTCTTTTATTTAAATAAGAAAAATAAAATAAAGTCCAGCAATATCTAGTAAACAATATATCTGTAAATTTATTATTTTTTAAAACTAAAAAAATAATTTATTTTCTAATAGTATAAAAATAAAAAATTCAAACGATATACAAAAAAAAAATTGAAAATTTTGATTTTTTAAATTAATTTATTCTTAATTTTTGAACAAGTGGAGCAAAAAAAGGTCAATTGTCCGGGTGTAGCATTATCCGGTAAATAAAAAAATAAAAAATTATTTTTAAAAAATTTTAAGATTTTAAAAAACTAAATCTTTTATTTTTTAATTTTTTATTTATATGATTAAATTCTTTTATTTATATTAGAAACAACATATTTGAAAATTTATTATTTTTTAAACTAAAAAGATAATTTATTTTCTAAAAGTAGAAAAATAAAAAATTCCAACGATATACAAAAAATAAAAAATTGGAAAATTTTGAATTTTTAAATTCATTTATTCTTAATTTGTGAACAAGTGAAGCAAAAAAAAGTCAATTGTCCGGGTGTAGCATTATCCTGTAAATAAAAAAATAAAAAATTATTTTTAAAAAATTTAAAATTTTAAAAAAGTAAATTTTTATTTTTTAATTTTTAAATTATATGATTAAATTCTTTTATTTATATTATAAAAATAAAATAAAGTCCAGCAATATCTAGTAAACAATAGATCTATAAATTTATTATTTTTTAATTTTTAAACTAAAAAAATAATTTTTTTTAATATTAGAAAAAAAAAAATTCCAAAAAATCCAAAAAATAAAAAAATTTTAAATTTTTTAAAATAACTTATTCTTAATTTGTGAACAAATACAGCAAGAAAAAGTCAACTGTCTAGGTGTAACATTATTCGATGAAAAAAATAAAAAAATTTAGATAAATTTAAAATTTAAAAAACTAAATTTTTTATTTTTTAATTTTTAATTATATGATTAAATTCTTTTATTATATTAGAAAAATAAATAAAGTCCATAATATCTAGTAAACAAAGATCTGTAAATTTATTATTTTTTAATTTTTAAACTAAAAAATAATTTTTTAATAGTAAAAAATAAAAAATTTCCAACAATATCCAAAAAATAAAAAAATTGAAAAATTTTGAATTTTTAAATTAATTTATTCTTAATTTGTAAACAAGTGTAGCAAAAAAAAAGTCAATTGTCCGGGTAGCATTATCCGGTAAATAAAAAAATAAAAAATTATTTTTAAAAAACTTAAATTTTAAAAAACTAAATTTTTTATTTTTGAATTTTTGTATTATATGATTAATTTCTTTTATTTATATTAGAAAAATATAATAAAGTCCAGTAATATCTAGTAAATAATAGATCTGTAAATTTATTATTTTTTAATTTTTAAACTAAAAAAATAATTTTATTCTAGTAGTAGAAAAATAAAAAATTCCAAAAATATCTAAAATATAAAAAATTTTATAATTTTAAAATTTTTAAAATTAATTTATTCTTAATTTGTGAACAAGTGAAGCAAAAAAAAAGACAAATGTTAGAGTGTACCATTATCCGGTAAATAAAAAAATTAAAAAATATATTTTTAAAAATAAAAAATTATAAATGACTAAATTTTTTAATTTTGAGTTTTAAAAGTGTATGATTAAATTCTTTTATTTAAATAAGAAAAATAAAATAAAGTCCAGCAATATCTAGTAAACAATATATCTGTAAATTTATTATTTTTTAAAACTAAAAAAATAATTTATTTTCTAATAGTATAAAAATAAAAAATTCAAACGATATACAAAAAAAAAATTGAAAATTTTTGATTTTTTAAATTAATTTATTCTTAATTTTTGAACAAGTGGAGCAAAAAAAGGTCAATTGTCCGGGTGTAGCATTATCCGGTAAATAAAAAAATAAAAAATTATTTTTAAAAAATTTTAAGATTTTAAAAAACTAAATCTTTTATTTTTTAATTTTTTATTTATATGATTAAATTCTTTTATTTATATTAGAAACAACATATTTGAAAATTTATTATTTTTTAAACTAAAAAGATAATTTATTTTCTAAAAGTAGAAAAATAAAAAATTCCAACGATATACAAAAAATAAAAAATTGGAAAAATTTTGAATTTTTAAATTCATTTATTCTTAATTTGTGAACAAGTGAAGCAAAAAAAAGTCAATTGTCCGGGTGTAGCATTATCCGGTAAATAAAAAAATAAAAAATTATTTTTAAAAAAATTTAAAATTTTAAAAAAGTAAATTTTTATTTTTAATTTTTAAATTATATGATTAAATTCTTTTATTTATATTATAAAAATAAAATAAAGTCCAGCAATATCTAGTAAACAATAGATCTATAAATTTATTATTTTTTAATTTTTAAACTAAAAAAATAATTTTTTTCTAATATTAGAAAAAAAAAAATTCCAAAAAAATCCAAAAAATAAAAAAATTTTAAATTTTTTAAAATAACTTATTCTTAATTTGTGAACAAATACAGCAAGAAAAAGTCAACTGTCTAGGTGTAACATTATTCGATGAAAAAAATAAAAAAATTTAGATAAATTTAAAATTTAAAAAACTAAATTTTTTATTTTTTAATTTTTAATTATATGATTAAATTCTTTTATTATATTAGAAAAATAAATAAAGTCCATAATATCTAGTAAACAATAGATCTGTAAATTTATTATTTTTTAATTTTTAAACTAAAAAATAATTTTTTAATAGTAGAAAAATAAAAAATTTCCAACAATATCCAAAAAATAAAAAAATTGAAAAATTTTGAATTTTTAAATTAATTTATTCTTAATTTGTAAACAAGTGTAGCAAAAAAAAAGTCAATTGTCCGGGTAGCATTATCCGGTAAATAAAAAAATAAAAAATTATTTTTAAAAAACTTAAATTTTAAAAAACTAAATTTTTTATTTTTGAATTTTTGTATTATATGATTAATTTCTTTTATTTATATTAGAAAAATATAATAAAGTCCAGTAATATCTAGTAAATAATAGATCTGTAAATTTATTATTTTTTAATTTTTAAACTAAAAAAATAATTTTATTCTAGTAGTAGAAAAATAAAAAATTCCAAAAATATCTAAAATATAAAAAATTTTATAATTTTAAAATTTTTAAAATTAATTTATTCTTAATTTGTGAACAAGTGAAGCAAAAAAAAAAGACAAATGTTAGAGTGTACCATTATCCGGTAAATAAAAAAATTAAAAAATATATTTTTAAAAATAAAAAATTATAAATGACTAAATTTTTTAATTTTGAGTTTTAAAAGTGTATGATTAAATTCTTTTATTTAAATAAGAAAAATAAAATAAAGTCCAGCAATATCTAGTAAACAATATATCTGTAAATTTATTATTTTTTAAAACTAAAAAAATAATTTATTTTCTAATAGTATAAAAATAAAAAATTCAAACGATATACAAAAAAAAAATTGAAAATTTTTGATTTTTTAAATTAATTTATTCTTAATTTTTGAACAAGTGGAGCAAAAAAAGGTCAATTGTCCGGGTGTAGCATTATCCGGTAAATAAAAAAATAAAAAATTATTTTTAAAAAATTTTAAGATTTTAAAAAACTAAATCTTTTATTTTTTAATTTTTTATTTATATGATTAAATTCTTTTATTTATATTAGAAACAACATATTTGAAAATTTATTATTTTTTAAACTAAAAAGATAATTTATTTTCTAAAAGTAGAAAAATAAAAAATTCCAACGATATACAAAAAATAAAAAATTGGAAAAATTTTGAATTTTTAAATTCATTTATTCTTAATTTGTGAACAAGTGAAGCAAAAAAAAGTCAATTGTCCGGGTGTAGCATTATCCGGTAAATAAAAAAATAAAAAATTATTTTTAAAAAAATTTAAAATTTTAAAAAAGTAAATTTTTATTTTTTAATTTTTAAATTATATGATTAAATTCTTTTATTTATATTATAAAAATAAAATAAAGTCCAGCAATATCTAGTAAACAATAGATCTATAAATTTATTATTTTTTAATTTTTAAACTAAAAAAATAATTTTTTTTAATATTAGAAAAAAAAAAATTCCAAAAAAATCCAAAAAATAAAAAAATTTTAAATTTTTTAAAATAACTTATTCTTAATTTGTGAACAAATACAGCAAGAAAAAGTCAACTGTCTAGGTGTAACATTATTCGATGAAAAAAATAAAAAAATTTAGATAAATTTAAAATTTAAAAAACTAAATTTTTTATTTTTTAATTTTTATATTATATGATTAAATTCTTTTATTATATTAGAAAAATAGAATAAAGTCCATAATATCTAGTAAACAAAAGATCTGTAAATTTATTATTTTTTAATTTTTAAACTAAAAAAATAATTTTTTAATAGTAGAAAAATAAAAAATTTCCAACAATATCCAAAAAATAAAAAAATTGAAAAATTTTGAATTTTTAAATTAATTTATTCTTAATTTGTAAACAAGTGTAGCAAAAAAAAAGTCAATTGTCCGGGTAGCATTATCCGGTAAATAAAAAAATAAAAAATTATTTTTAAAAAACTTAAATTTTAAAAAACTAAATTTTTTATTTTTGAATTTTTGTATTATATGATTAATTTCTTTTATTTATATTAGAAAAATATAATAAAGTCCAGTAATATCTAGTAAATAATAGATCTGTAAATTTATTATTTTTTAATTTTTAAACTAAAAAAATAATTTTATTCTAGTAGTAGAAAAATAAAAAATTCCAAAAATATCTAAAATATAAAAAATTTTATAATTTTAAAATTTTTAAAATTAATTTATTCTTAATTTGTGAACAAGTGAAGCAAAAAAAAAAGACAAATGTTAGAGTGTACCATTATCCGGTAAATAAAAAAATTAAAAAATATATTTTTAAAAATAAAAAATTATAAATGACTAAATTTTTTAATTTTGAGTTTTAAAAGTGTATGATTAAATTCTTTTATTTAAATAAGAAAAATAAAATAAAGTCCAGCAATATCTAGTAAACAATATATCTGTAAATTTATTATTTTTTAAAACTAAAAAAATAATTTATTTTCTAATAGTATAAAAATAAAAAATTCAAACGATATACAAAAAAAAAATTGAAAATTTTGATTTTTTAAATTAATTTATTCTTAATTTTTGAACAAGTGGAGCAAAAAAAGGTAAATTGTCCGGGTGTAGCATTATCCGGTAAATAAAAAAATAAAAAATTATTTTTAAAAAATTTTAAGATTTTAAAAAACTAAATCTTTTATTTTTTAATTTTTTATTTATATGATTAAATCTTTTATTTATATTAGAAACAACATATTTGAAAATTTATTATTTTTTAAACTAAAAAGATAATTTATTTTCTAAAAGTAGAAAAATAAAAAATTCCAACGATATACAAAAAATAAAAAATTGGAAAAATTTTGAATTTTTAAATTCATTTATTCTTAATTTGTGAACAAGTGAAGCAAAAAAAAGTCAATTGTCCGGGTGTAGCATTATCCTGTAAATAAAAAAATAAAAAATTATTTTTAAAAAAATTTAAAATTTTAAAAAAGTAAATTTTTATTTTTTAATTTTTAAATTATATGATTAAATTCTTTTATTTATATTATAAAAATAAAATAAAGTCCAGCAATATCTAGTAAACAATAGATCTATAAATTTATTAATTTTTTAATTTTTAAACTAAAAAAATAATTTTTTTATAATATTAGAAAAACAAAAAATTCAAAAAAATCCAAAAAATAAAAAAATTTTAAATTTTTTAAAATAACTTATTCTTAATTTGTGAACAAATACAGCAAGAAAAAGTCAACTGTCTAGGTGTAACATTATTCGATGAAAAAAATAAAAAAAATTTAGATAAATTTAAAATTTTAAAAAACTAAATTTTTTATTTTTAATTTTTAATTATATGATTAAATTCTTTTATTATATTAGAAAAATAAATAAAGTCCATAATATCTAGTAAACAAAGATCTATAAATTTATTATTTTTTAATTTTTAAACTAAAAAATAATTTTTTAATAGTAGAAAAATAAAAAATTTCCAACAATATCCAAAAAATAAAAAAATTGAAAAATTTTGAATTTTTAAATTAATTTATTCTTAATTTGTAAACAAGTGTAGCAAAAAAAAAGTCAATTGTCCGGGTAGCATTATCCGGTAAATAAAAAAATAAAAAATTATTTTTAAAAAACTTAAATTTTAAAAAACTAAATTTTTTATTTTTGAATTTTGTATTTTGTATTATATGATTAATTTCTTTTATTTATATTAGAAAAATATAATAAAGTCCAGTAATATCTAGTAAATAATAGATCTGTAAATTTATTATTTTTTAATTTTTAAACTAAAAAAATAATTTTATTCTAGTAGTAGAAAAATAAAAAATTCCAAAAATATCTAAAATATAAAAAATTTTATAATTTTAAAATTTTTAAAATTAATTTATTCTTAATTTGTGAACAAGTGAAGCAAAAAAAAAAGACAAATGTTAGAGTGTACCATTATCCGGTAAATAAAAAAATTAAAAAATATATTTTTAAAAATAAAAAATTATAAATGACTAAATTTTTTAATTTTGAGTTTTAAAAGTGTATGATTAAATTCTTTTATTTAAATAAGAAAAATAAAATAAAGTCCAGCAATATCTAGTAAACAATATATCTGTAAATTTATTATTTTTTAAAACTAAAAAAATAATTTATTTTCTAATAGTATAAAAATAAAAAATTCAAACGATATACAAAAAAAAAATTGAAAATTTTTGATTTTTTAAATTAATTTATTCTTAATTTTTGAACAAGTGGAGCAAAAAAAGGTCAATTGTCCGGGTGTAGCATTATCCGGTAAATAAAAAAATAAAAAATTATTTTTAAAAAATTTTAAGATTTTAAAAAACTAAATCTTTTATTTTTTAATTTTTTATTTATATGATTAAATTCTTTTATTTATATTAGAAACAACATATTTGAAAATTTATTATTTTTTAAACTAAAAAGATAATTTATTTTCTAAAAGTAGAAAAATAAAAAATTCCAACGATATACAAAAAATAAAAAATTGGAAAAATTTTGAATTTTTAAATTCATTTATTCTTAATTTGTGAACAAGTGAAGCAAAAAAAAAGTCAATTGTCCGGGTGTAGCATTATCCGGTAAATAAAAAAATAAAAAATTATTTTTAAAAAAATTTAAAATTTTAAAAAAGTAAATTTTTATTTTTTAATTTTTAAATTATATGATTAAATTCTTTTATTTATATTATAAAAATAAAATAAAGTCCAGCAATATCTAGTAAACAATAGATCTATAAATTTATTATTTTTTAATTTTTAAACTAAAAAAATAATTTTTTTTAATATTAGAAAAAAAAAAATTCAAAAAAATCCAAAAAATAAAAAAATTTTAAATTTTTTAAAATAACTTATTCTTAATTTGTGAACAAATACAGCAAGAAAAAGTCAACTGTCTAGGTGTAACATTATTCGATGAAAAAAATAAAAAAAATTTAGATAAATTTAAAATTTAAAAAACTAAATTTTTTATTTTTTAATTTTTATATTATATGATTAAATTCTTTTAGTTATATTAGAAAAATAAATAAAGTCCATAATATCTAGTAAACAAAGATCTGTAAATTTATTATTTTTTAATTTTTAAACTAAAAAATAATTTTTTAATAGTAGAAAAATAAAAAATTTCCAACAATATCCAAAAAATAAAAAAATTGAAAAATTTTGAATTTTTAAATTAATTTATTCTTAATTTGTAAACAAGTGTAGCAAAAAAAAAGTCAATTGTCCGGGTAGCATTATCCGGTAAATAAAAAAATAAAAAATTATTTTTAAAAAACTTAAATTTTAAAAAACTAAATTTTTTATTTTTGAATTTTTGTATTATATGATTAATTTCTTTTATTTATATTAGAAAAATATAATAAAGTCCAGTAATATCTAGTAAATAATAGATCTGTAAATTTATTATTTTTTAATTTTTAAACTAAAAAAATAATTTTATTCTAGTAGTAGAAAAATAAAAAATTCCAAAAATATCTAAAATATAAAAAATTTTATAATTTTAAAATTTTTAAAATTAATTTATTCTTAATTTGTGAACAAGTGAAGCAAAAAAAAAGACAAATGTTAGAGTGTACCATTATCCGGTAAATAAAAAAATTAAAAAATATATTTTTAAAAATAAAAAATTATAAATGACTAAATTTTTTAATTTTGAGTTTTAAAAGTGTATGATTAAATTCTTTTATTTAAATAAGAAAAATAAAATAAAGTCCAGCAATATCTAGTAAACAATATATCTGTAAATTTATTATTTTTTAAAACTAAAAAAATAATTTATTTTCTAATAGTATAAAAATAAAAAATTCAAACGATATACAAAAAAAAAAATTGAAAATTTTGATTTTTTAAATTAATTTATTCTTAATTTTTGAACAAGTGGAGCAAAAAAAGGTCAATTGTCCGGGTGTAGCATTATCCGGTAAATAAAAAAATAAAAAATTATTTTTAAAAAATTTTAAGATTTTAAAAAACTAAATCTTTTATTTTTTAATTTTTTATTTATATGATTAAATTCTTTTATTTATATTAGAAACAACATATTTGAAAATTTATTATTTTTTAAACTAAAAAGATAATTTATTTTCTAAAGTAGAAAAATAAAAAATTCCAACGATATACAAAAAATAAAAAATTGGAAAAATTTTGAATTTTTAAATTCATTTATTCTTAATTTGTGAACAAGTGAAGCAAAAAAAAGTCAATTGTCCGGGTGTAGCATTATCCGGTAAATAAAAAAATAAAAAATATTTTTAAAAAAATTTAAAATTTTAAAAAAGTAAATTTTTATTTTTTAATTTTTAAATTATATGATTAAATCTTTTATTTATATTATAAAAATAAAATAAAGTCCAGCAATATCTAGTAAACAATAGATCTATAAATTTATTATTTTTTAATTTTTAAACTAAAAAAATAATTTTTTTTAATATTAGAAAAAAAAAAATTCAAAAAAATCCAAAAAATAAAAAAATTTTAAATTTTTTAAAATAACTTATTCTTAATTTGTGAACAAATACAGCAAGAAAAAGTCAACTGTCTAGGTGTAACATTATTCGATGAAAAAAATAAAAAAAATTTAGATAAATTTAAAATTTAAAAAACTAAATTTTTTATTTTTTAATTTTTAATTATATGATTAAATTCTTTTATTATATTAGAAAAATAGAATAAAGTCCATAATATCTAGTAAACAAAGATCTGTAAATTTATTATTTTTTAATTTTTAAACTAAAAAAATAATTTTTTAATAGTAGAAAAATAAAAAATTTCCAACAATATCCAAAAAATAAAAAAATTGAAAAATTTTGAATTTTTAAATTAATTTATTCTTAATTTGTAAACAAGTGTAGCAAAAAAAAAGTCAATTGTCCGGGGTAGCATTATCCGGTAAATAAAAAAATAAAAAATTATTTTTAAAAAACTTAAATTTTAAAAAACTAAATTTTTTATTTTTGAATTTTTGTATTATATGATTAATTTCTTTTATTTATATTAGAAAAATATAATAAAGTCCAGTAATATCTAGTAAATAATAGATCTGTAAATTTATTATTTTTTAATTTTTAAACTAAAAAAATAATTTTATTCTAGTAGTAGAAAAATAAAAAATTCCAAAAATATCTAAAATATAAAAAATTTTATAATTTTAAAATTTTTAAAATTAATTTATTCTTAATTTGTGAACAAGTGAAGCAAAAAAAAAAGACAAATGTTAGAGTGTACCATTATCCGGTAAATAAAAAAATTAAAAAATATATTTTTAAAAATAAAAAATTATAAATGACTAAATTTTTTAATTTTGAGTTTTAAAAGTGTATGATTAAATTCTTTTATTTAAATAAGAAAAATAAAATAAAGTCCAGCAATATCTAGTAAACAATATATCTGTAAATTTATTATTTTTTAAAACTAAAAAAATAATTTATTTTCTAATAGTATAAAAATAAAAAATTCAAACGATATACAAAAAAAAAAATTGAAAATTTTGATTTTTTAAATTAATTTATTCTTAATTTTTGAACAAGTGGAGCAAAAAAAGGTCAATTGTCCGGGTGTAGCATTATCCGGTAAATAAAAAAATAAAAAATTATTTTTAAAAAATTTTAAGATTTTAAAAAACTAAATCTTTTATTTTTTAATTTTTTATTTATATGATTAAATTCTTTTATTTATATTAGAAACAACATATTTGAAAATTTATTATTTTTTAAACTAAAAAGATAATTTATTTTCTAAAGTAGAAAAATAAAAAATTCCAACGATATACAAAAAATAAAAAATTGGAAAAATTTTGAATTTTTAAATTCATTTATTCTTAATTTGTGAACAAGTGAAGCAAAAAAAAGTCAATTGTCCGGGTGTAGCATTATCCGTAAATAAAAAAATAAAAAATTATTTTTAAAAAAATTTAAAATTTTAAAAAAGTAAATTTTTATTTTTAATTTTTAAATTATATGATTAAATTCTTTTATTTATATTATAAAAATAAAATAAAGTCCAGCAATATCTAGTAAACAATAGATCTATAAATTTATTATTTTTTAATTTTTAAACTAAAAAAATAATTTTTTCTAATATTAGAAAAAAAAAAATTCAAAAAATCCAAAAAATAAAAAAATTTTAAATTTTTTAAAATAACTTATTCTTAATTTGTGAACAAATACAGCAAGAAAAAGTCAACTGTCTAGGTGTAACATTATTCGATGAAAAAAATAAAAAAATTTAGATAAATTTAAAATTTTAAAAAACTAAATTTTTATTTTTTAATTTTTATATTATATGATTAAATTCTTTTAGTTATATTAGAAAAATAGAATAAAGTCCATAATATCAGTAAACAAAGATCTGTAAATTTATTATTTTTTAATTTTTAAACTAAAAAAATAATTTTTTAATAGTAGAAAAATAAAAAATTTCCAACAATATCCAAAAAATAAAAAAATTGAAAAATTTTGAATTTTTAAATTAATTTATTCTTAATTTGTAAACAAGTGTAGCAAAAAAAAAGTCAATTGTCCGGGTAGCATTATCCGGTAAATAAAAAAATAAAAAATTATTTTTAAAAAACTTAAATTTTAAAAAACTAAATTTTTATTTTTGAATTTTTGTATTATATGATTAATTTCTTTTATTTATATTAGAAAAATATAATAAAGTCCAGTAATATCTAGTAAATAATAGATCTGTAAATTTATTATTTTTTAATTTTTAAACTAAAAAAATAATTTTATTCTAGTAGTAGAAAAATAAAAAATTCCAAAAATATCTAAAATATAAAAAATTTTATAATTTTAAAATTTTTAAAATTAATTTATTCTTAATTTGTGAACAAGTGAAGCAAAAAAAAAAGACAAATGTTAGAGTGTACCATTATCCGGTAAATAAAAAAATTAAAAAATATATTTTTAAAAATAAAAAATTATAAATGACTAAATTTTTTAATTTTGAGTTTTAAAAGTGTATGATTAAATTCTTTTATTTAAATAAGAAAAATAAAATAAAGTCCAGCAATATCTAGTAAACAATATATCTGTAAATTTATTATTTTTTAAAACTAAAAAAATAATTTATTTTCTAATAGTATAAAAATAAAAAATTCAAACGATATACAAAAAAAAAAAATTGAAAATTTTTGATTTTTTAAATTAATTTATTCTTAATTTTTGAACAAGTGGAGCAAAAAAAGGTCAATTGTCCGGGTGTAGCATTATCCGGTAAATAAAAAAATAAAAAATTATTTTTAAAAAATTTTAAGATTTTAAAAAACTAAATCTTTTATTTTTTAATTTTTTATTTATATGATTAAATTCTTTTATTTATATTAGAAACAACATATTTGAAAATTTATTATTTTTTAAACTAAAAAGATAATTTATTTTCTAAAAGTAGAAAAATAAAAAATTCCAACGATATACAAAAAATAAAAAATTGGAAAAATTTTGAATTTTTAAATTCATTTATTCTTAATTTGTGAACAAGTGAAGCAAAAAAAAAGTCAATTGTCCGGGTGTAGCATTATCCGGTAAATAAAAAAATAAAAAATATTTTTAAAAAAATTTAAAATTTTAAAAAAGTAAATTTTTATTTTTTAATTTTTAAATTATATGATTAAATTCTTTTATTTATATTATAAAAATAAAATAAAGTCCAGCAATATCTAGTAAACAATAGATCTATAAATTTATTATTTTTTAATTTTTAAACTAAAAAAATAATTTTTTCTAATATTAGAAAAAAAAAAATTCCAAAAAAATCCAAAAAATAAAAAAATTTTAAATTTTTTAAAATAACTTATTCTTAATTTGTGAACAAATACAGCAAGAAAAAGTCAACTGTCTAGGTGTAACATTATTCGATGAAAAAAATAAAAAAAATTTAGATAAATTTAAAATTTAAAAAACTAAATTTTTTATTTTTAATTTTTATATTATATGATTAAATTCTTTTATTATATTAGAAAAATAGAATAAAGTCCATAATATCAGTAAACAAAGATCTGTAAATTTATTATTTTTTTAATTTTTAAACTAAAAAAATAATTTTTTAATAGTAGAAAAATAAAAAATTTCCAACAATATCCAAAAAATAAAAAAATTGAAAAATTTTGAATTTTTAAATTAATTTATTCTTAATTTGTAAACAAGTGTAGCAAAAAAAAAGTCAATTGTCCGGGTGTAGCATTATCCGGTAAATAAAAAAATAAAAAATTATTTTTAAAAAACTTAAATTTTAAAAAACTAAATTTTTTATTTTTGAATTTTTGTATTATATGATTAATTTCTTTTATTTATATTAGAAAAATATAATAAAGTCCAGTAATATCTAGTAAATAATAGATCTGTAAATTTATTATTTTTTAATTTTTAAACTAAAAAAATAATTTTATTCTAGTAGTAGAAAAATAAAAAATTCCAAAAATATCTAAAATATAAAAAATTTTATAATTTTAAAATTTTTAAAATTAATTTATTCTTAATTTGTGAACAAGTGAAGCAAAAAAAAAGACAAATGTTAGAGTGTACCATTATCCGGTAAATAAAAAAATTAAAAAATATATTTTTAAAAATAAAAAATTATAAATGACTAAATTTTTTAATTTTGAGTTTTAAAAGTGTATGATTAAATTCTTTTATTTAAATAAGAAAAATAAAATAAAGTCCAGCAATATCTAGTAAACAATATATCTGTAAATTTATTATTTTTTAAAACTAAAAAAATAATTTATTTTCTAATAGTATAAAAATAAAAAATTCAAACGATATACAAAAATAAAAAATTGAAAATTTTGATTTTTTAAATTAATTTATTCTTAATTTTTGAACAAGTGGAGCAAAAAAAGGTCAATTGTCCGGGTGTAGCATTATCCGGTAAATAAAAAAATAAAAAATTATTTTTAAAAAATTTTAAGATTTTAAAAAACTAAATCTTTTATTTTTTAATTTTTTATTTATATGATTAAATTCTTTTATTTATATTAGAAACAACATATTTGAAAATTTATTATTTTTTAAACTAAAAAGATAATTTATTTTCTAAAAGTAGAAAAATAAAAAATTCCAACGATATAC
Source organism: Arachis hypogaea (assembly GCF_003086295.3). Lineage (NCBI taxonomy): Eukaryota > Viridiplantae > Streptophyta > Magnoliopsida > Fabales > Fabaceae > Arachis > Arachis hypogaea. The sequence continues at coordinate 86,684 of NW_027255473.1, read as the reverse complement.
AAAAAATAAAAAATTGGAAAAATTTTGAATTTTTAAATTCATTTATTCTTAATTTGTGAACAAGTGAAGCAAAAAAAAAGTCAATTGTCCGGGTGTAGCATTATCCGTAAATAAAAAAATAAAAAATATTTTTAAAAAATTTAAAATTTTAAAAAAGTAAATTTTTATTTTTTAATTTTTAAATTATATGATTAAATTCTTTTATTTATATTATAAAAATAAAATAAAGTCCAGCAATATCTAGTAAACAATAGATCTATAAATTTATTATTTTTTAATTTTTAAACTAAAAAAATAATTTTTTTCTAATATTAGAAAAAAAAAAATTCCAAAAAAATCCAAAAAATAAAAAAATTTTAAATTTTTTAAAATAACTTATTCTTAATTTGTGAACAAATACAGCAAGAAAAAGTCAACTGTCTAGGTGTAACATTATTCGATGAAAAAAATAAAAAAATTTAGATAAATTTAAAATTTAAAAAACTAAATTTTTTATTTTTTAATTTTTAATTATATGATTAAATTCTTTTAGTTATATTAGAAAAATAGAATAAAGTCCATAATATCCAGTAAACAAAAGATCTGTAAATTTATTATTTTTTTAATTTTTAAACTAAAAAAATAATTTTTTAATAGTAGAAAAATAAAAAATTTCCAACAATATCCAAAAAATAAAAAAATTGAAAAATTTTGAATTTTTAAATTAATTTATTCTTAATTTGTAAACAAGTGTAGCAAAAAAAAGTCAATTGTCCGGGGTAGCATTATCCGGTAAATAAAAAAATAAAAAATTATTTTTAAAAAACTTAAATTTTAAAAAACTAAATTTTTTATTTTTGAATTTTTGTATTATATGATTAATTTCTTTTATTTATATTAGAAAAATATAATAAAGTCCAGTAATATCTAGTAAATAATAGATCTGTAAATTTATTATTTTTTAATTTTTAAACTAAAAAAATAATTTTATTCTAGTAGTAGAAAAATAAAAAATTCCAAAAATATCTAAAATATAAAAAATTTTATAATTTTAAAATTTTTAAAATTAATTTATTCTTAATTTGTGAACAAGTGAAGCAAAAAAAAAAGACAAATGTTAGAGTGTACATTATCCGGTAAATAAAAAAATTAAAAAATATATTTTTAAAAATAAAAAATTATAAATGACTAAATTTTTTAATTTTGAGTTTTAAAAGTGTATGATTAAATTCTTTTATTTAAATAAGAAAAATAAAATAAAGTCCAGCAATATCTAGTAAACAATATATCTGTAAATTTATTATTTTTAAAACTAAAAAATAATTTATTTTCTAATAGTATAAAAATAAAAAATTCAAACGATATACAAAAAATAAAAATTGAAAATTTTGATTTTTTAAATTAATTTATTCTTAATTTTTGAACAAGTGGAGCAAAAAAAGGTCAATTGTCCGGGTGTAGCATTATCCGGTAAATAAAAAAATAAAAAATTATTTTTAAAAAATTTTAAGATTTTAAAAAACTAAATCTTTTATTTTTAATTTTTTATTTATATGATTAAATTCTTTTATTTATATTAGAAACAACATATTTGAAAATTTATTATTTTTTAAACTAAAAAGATAATTTATTTTCTAAAGTAGAAAAATAAAAAATTCCAACGATATACAAAAAATAAAAAATTGGAAAAATTTTGAATTTTTAAATTCATTTATTCTTAATTTGTGAACAAGTGAAGCAAAAAAAAGTCAATTGTCCGGGTGTAGCATTATCCGGTAAATAAAAAAATAAAAAATATTTTTAAAAAAATTTAAAATTTTAAAAAAGTAAATATTTTATTTTTTAATTTTTAAATTATATGATTAAATTCTTTTATTTATATTATAAAAATAAAATAAAGTCCAGCAATATCTAGTAAACAATAGATCTATAAATTTATTATTTTTTAATTTTTAAACTAAAAAAATAATTTTTTTCTAATAGTAGAAAAATAAAAAATTCCAAAAAAATCCAAAAAATAAAAAAATTTTAAATTTTTTAAAATAACTTATTCTTAATTTGTGAACAAATACAGCAAGAAAAAGTCAACTGTCTAGGTGTAACATTATTCGATGAAAAAAATAAAAAAATTTAGATAAATTTAAAATTTTAAAAAACTAAATTTTTTATTTTTTAATTTTTATATTATATGATTAAATTCTTTTAGTTATATTAGAAAAATAGAATAAAGTCCAGTAATATCTAGTAAACAAAGATCTGTAAATTTATTATTTTTTTAATTTTAAACTAAAAAAATAATTTTTTTAATAGTAGAAAAATAAAAAATTTCCAACAATATCCAAAAAATAAAAAAATTGAAAAATTTTGAATTTTTAAATTAATTTATTCTTAATTTGTAAACAAGTGTAGCAAAAAAAAAGTCAATTGTCCGGGTGTAGCATTATCCGGTAAATAAAAAAATAAAAAATTATTTTTAAAAAACTTAAATTTTAAAAAACTAAATTTTTTATTTTTGAATTTTTGTATTATATGATTAATTTCTTTTATTTATATTAGAAAAATATAATAAAGTCCAGTAATATCTAGTAAATAATAGATCTGTAAATTTATTATTTTTTAATTTTTAAACTAAAAAAATAATTTTATTCTAGTAGTAGAAAAATAAAAAATTCCAAAAATATCTAAAATATAAAAAATTTTATAATTTTAAAATTTTTAAAATTAATTTATTCTTAATTTGTGAACAAGTGAAGCAAAAAAAAAAGACAAATGTTAGAGTGTACCATTATCCGGTAAATAAAAAAATTAAAAAATATATTTTTAAAAATAAAAAATTATAAATGACTAAATTTTTTAATTTTGAGTTTTAAAAGTGTATGATTAAATTCTTTTATTTAAATAAGAAAAATAAAATAAAGTCCAGCAATATCTAGTAAACAATATATCTGTAAATTTATTATTTTTTAAAACTAAAAAAATAATTTATTTTCTAATAGTATAAAAATAAAAAATTCAAACGATATACAAAAATAAAAATTGAAAATTTTTGATTTTTTAAATTAATTTATTCTTAATTTTTGAACAAGTGGAGCAAAAAAAGGTCAATTGTCCGGGTGTAGCATTATCCGGTAAATAAAAAAATAAAAAATTATTTTTAAAAAATTTTAAGATTTTAAAAAACTAAATCTTTTATTTTTTAATTTTTATTTATATGATTAAATTCTTTTATTTATATTAGAAACAACATATTTGAAAATTTATTATTTTTTAAACTAAAAAGATAATTTATTTTCTAAAGTAGAAAAATAAAAAATTCCAACGATATACAAAAAATAAAAAATTGGAAAAATTTTGAATTTTTAAATTCATTTATTCTTAATTTGTGAACAAGTGAAGCAAAAAAAAAGTCAATTGTCCGGGTGTAGCATTATCCGTAAATAAAAAAATAAAAAATATTTTTAAAAAATTTAAAATTTTAAAAAAGTAAATTTTTATTTTTTAATTTTTAAATTATATGATTAAATTCTTTATTTATATTATAAAAATAAAATAAAGTCCAGCAATATCTAGTAAACAATAGATCTATAAATTTATTATTTTTTAATTTTTAAACTAAAAAATAATTTTTTCTAATATAGAAAAAAAAAAATTCAAAAAATCCAAAAAATAAAAAAATTTAAATTTTTTAAAATAATTATTCTTAATTTGTGAACAAATACAGCAAGAAAAAGTCAACTGTCTAGTGTAACATTATTCGATGAAAAAATAAAAAAATTAGATAAATTTAAAATTTAAAAAACTAAATTTTTTATTTTTTAATTTTTATATTATATGATTAAATTCTTTTAGTTATATTAGAAAAATAGAATAAAGTCCAGTAATATCAGTAAACAAAAGATCTGTAAATTTATTATTTTTTAATTTTTAAACTAAAAAAATAATTTTTTTAATAGTAGAAAAATAAAAAATTTCCAACAATATCCAAAAATAAAAAAATTGAAAAATTTGAATTTTTAAATTAATTTATTCTTAATTTGTAAACAAGTGTAGCAAAAAAAAGTCAATTGTCCGGGTAGCATTATCCGGTAAATAAAAAAATAAAAAATATTTTAAAAAACTTAAATTTTAAAAAACTAAATTTTTTATTTTTGATTTTGTATTATATGATTAATTTCTTTTTTATATTAGAAAATATAATAAAGTCATATATCTAGTAAATAATAATCTGTAAATTATTATTTTTAATTTAAATAAAAAATAATTTTATTCTAGTAGTAGAAAAATAAAAAATTCCAAAATATCTAAAATATAAAAAATTTTATAATTTTAAAATTTTTAAAATTAATTTATTCTTAATTTGTGAACAAGTGAAGCAAAAAAAAAAGACAAATGTTGAGTGTACATTATCCGGTAAATAAAAAATTAAAAATATATTTTTAAAAATAAAAAATTATAAATGACTAAATTTTTAATTTGAGTTTTAAAAGTGTATGATTAAATTCTTTATTTAAATAAGAAAAATAAAATAAAGTCCAGCAATATCTAGTAAACAATATATCTGTAAATTTATTATTTTTTAAAACTAAAAAAATAATTTATTTTCTAATAGTATAAAAATAAAAAATTCAAACGATATACAAAAAATAAAAAATTGAAAATTTTTATTTTTTAAATTAATTTATTCTTAATTTTTGAACAAGTGAGCAAAAAAAGGTCAATTGTCCGGGTGTAGCATTATCGGTAAATAAAAAATAAAAAATTATTTTTAAAAAATTTTAAGATTTTAAAAAACTAAATCTTTATTTTTTAATTTTTATTTATATGATTAAATCTTTTATTTATATTAGAAACAACATATTTGAAAATTTATTATTTTTTAAACTAAAAAATAATTTATTTCTAAAAGTAGAAAAATAAAAAATTCCAACGATATACAAAAATAAAAAATTGAAAAATTTGAATTTTTAAATCATTATTCTTAATTGTGAACAAGTGAAGCAAAAAAAAGTCAATCCGGGAGCAATCGAAAAAAAAAAAAAAAAAAATAAAAAAAATTAAAAAAAAAAAAAAAAAAAAAAAAAAACATATAATTAAAATTTATTATAATTTTACTAA
>NW_027255473.1:21000-80590 GCF_003086295.3 Arachis hypogaea | reverse complement strand
AAAATTATTTTTTTAGTTTAAAAATTAAAAAATAATAAATTTACAGATCTTTTGTTTACTGGATATTACTGGACTTTATTCTATTTTTCTAAATAACTAAAAGAATTTAATCATATAATATAAAAATTAAAAAATAAAAGATTTAGTTTTCTAAAATTTTAAATTTATCTAATTTTTTTTATTTTTTTCATCGAATAATGTTACACCTAGACAGTTGACTTTTTCTTGCTGTATTTGTTCACAAATTAAGAATAAGTTATTTTAAAAAATTTAAAATTTTTTTATTTTTTATTTTTTGGATTTTTTTGGAATTTTTTATTTTTCTACTATTAGAAAAAAATTATTTTTTTAGTTTAAAAATTAAAAAATAATAAATTTATAGATCTATTGTTTACTAGATATTGCTGGACTTTATTTTATTTTTATAATATAAATAAAAGTATTTAATCATATAATTTAAAAATTAAAAAATAAAATATTTACTTTTTTAAAATTTTAAATTTTTTTAAAAATATTTTTTATTTTTTTATTTACCGGATAATGCTACACCCGGACAATTGACTTTTTTTTTGCTTCACTTGTTCACAAATTAAGAATAAATGAATTTAAAAATTCAAAATTTTTCCAATTTTTTATTTTTTGTATATCGTTGGAATTTTTTATTTTTCTACTATTAGAAAATAAATTATCTTTTAGTTTAAAAAATAATAAATTTTCAAATATGTTGTTTCTAATATAAATAAAAGAATTTAATCATATAAATAAAAAATTAAAAAATAAAAGATTTAGTTTTTTAAAATCTTAAAATTTTTTAAAAATAATTTTTTATTTTTTTATTTACCGGATAATGCGACACCCGGACAATTGACCTTTTTTTGCTCCACTTGTTCAAAAATTAAGAATAAATTAATTTAAAAAATCAAAATTTTTCAATTTTTTATTTTTTGTATATCGTTTGAATTTTTTATTTTTATACTATTAGAAAATAAATTATTTTTTTAGTTTTAAAAAATAATAAATTTACAGATATATTGTTTACTAGATATTGCTGGACTTTATTTTATTTTTCTTATTTAAATAAAAGAATTTAATCATACACTTCTAAAACTCAAAATTAAAAAATTTAGTCATTTATAATTTTTTATTTTTAAAGATTTATTTTTTAATTTTTTTATTTACCGGATAATGCTACACTCGAACATTTGTCTTTTTTTTTTGCTTCACTTGTTCACAAATTAAGAATAAATTAATTTAAAAATTTTAAAATTATAAAATTTTTTATATTTTAGATATTTTTGGAATTTTTTATTTTTCTACTACTAGAAAAAAATTATTTTTTTAGTTTAAAAATTAAAAAATAATAAATTTACAGATCGATTATTTACTAGATATTACTGGACTTTATTATATTTTTCTAATATAAATAAAAGAAATTAATCATATAATACAAAAATTCAAAAATAAAAAATTTGTTTTTTAAAATTTAAGTTTTTTAAAAATAATTTTTTATTTTTTTATTTACCGGATAATGCTACACCCGGACAATTGACTTTTTTTTTTGCTGCACTTGTTTACAAATTAAGAATAAATTAATTTAAAAATTCAAAATTTTTAAATTTGTTTATTTTTTCGATATTGTTGGAAATTTTTTATTTTTCTACTTTAAAAAAATTATTTTTTTAGTTTAAAAATTAAAAAAATAATAAATTTACAATCTTTTGTTTACTAGATATTACTGGACTTTATTCTATTTTTCTAATATAACTAAAAGAATTTAATCATATAATATAAAAATTAAAAAATAAAAAATTTAGTCTTTTAAAATTTTAAATTTATCTAAATTTTTTTTATTTTTTTCATCGAATAATGTTACACCTAGACAGTTGACTTTTTCTTGCTGTATTTGTTCACAAATTAAGAATAAGTTATTTTAAAAATTTAAAATTTTTTATTTTTTATTTTTTGGATTTTTTTGGAATTTTTTTTTCTACTATTAGAAAAAAATTATTTTTTTGTTTAAAAATTAAAAAATAATAAATTTATAGATCTATTGTTTACTAGATATTGCTGGACTTTATTTTATTTTTATAATATAAATAAAAGAATTTAATCATATAATTTAAAAATTAAAAAATAAAATATTTATTTTTTTAAAATTTTAAATTTTTTTAAAAATAATTTTTTATTTTTTTATTTATCGGATAATGCTACACTCGGACAATTGACTTTTTTTTTGCTTCACTTGTTCACAAATTAAGAATAAATGAATTTAAAAATTCAAAATTTTTCAAATTTTTTATTTTTTGTATATCGTTGGAATTTTTTATTTTTCTACTATTAGAAAATAAATTATTTTTTTAGTTTAAAAAATAATAAATTTTCGAATATGTTGTTTCTAATATAAATAAAAGAATTTAATCATATAAATAAAAAATTAAAAAATAAAAGATTTAGTTTTTTAAAATCTTAAAATTTTTTAAAAATAATTTTTTATTTTTTTATTTACCGGATAATGCTACACCCGGACAATTGACCTTTTTTTCCTCCAATTGTTCAAAAATTAAGAATAAATTAATTTAAAAAATCAAAATTTTTCAATTTTTTATTTTTTGTATATCGTTTGAATTTTTTATTTTTATACTATCAGAAAATAAATTATTTTTTTAGTTTTAAAAAATAATAAATTAACAGATATATTGTTTACTAGATATTGCTGTACTTTATTTTATTTTTTTTTTAAATAAAAGAATTTAATCATACACTTTTAAAACTCAAAATTAAAAAATTTAGTCATTTATAATTTTTTATTTTTATAAATTTATTTTTTAATTTTTTTATTTACCGGATAATGCTACACTCGAACATTTGTCTTTTTTTTTTTTTGCTTCACTTGTTCACAAATTAAGAATAAATTAATTTTAAAAATTTAAAATTATAAAATTTTTTATATTTTAGATTTTTTAGAATTTTTTATTTTTCTACTACTAGAAAAAATTATTTTTTTAGTTTAAAAATTAAAAAATAATAAATTTACAGATCGATTATTTACTAGATATTACTGGACTTTATTATATTTTTCTAATATAAATAAAAGAAATTAATCATATAATACAAAAATTCAAAAATAAAAAATTTAGTTTTTTAAAATTTAAGTTTTTTAAAAATAATTTTTTATTTTTTTATTTACCGGATAATGCTACACCCGGACAATTGACTTTTTTTTGCTGCACTTGTTTACAAATTAAGAATAAATTAATTTAAAAATTCAAAATTTTTAATTTTTTTATTTTTTCGATATTGTTAGAAATTTTTTATTTTTCTACTATTAAAAAAATTATTTTTTTAGTTTAAAAATTAAAAAAATAATAAATTTACAGATCTTTTGTTTACTAGATATTACTGGACTTTATTCTATTTTTCTAATATAACTAAAAGAATTTAATCATATAATATAAAAATTAAAAAATAAAAAATTTAGTTTTTTAAAATTTTAAATTTATCTAAATTTTTTTATTTTTTTCATCGAATAATGTTACACCTAGACAGTTGACTTTTTCTTGCTGTATTTGTTCACAAATTAAGAATAAGATATTTTAAAAATTTAAAATTTTTTATTTTTTATTTTTTGGATTTTTTGGAATTTTTTATTTTTTACTATTAGAAAAAAATTATTTTTTTAGTTTAAAAATTAAAAAATAATAAATTTATAGATCTATTGTTTAATAGATATTGCTGGACTTTATTTTATTTTTATAATATAAATAAAAGAATTTAATCATATAATTTAAAAATTAAAAAATAAAAATTTACTTTTTTAAAATTTTAAATTTTTTTAAAAATAATTTTTTATTTTTTTATTTACCGGATAATGCTACACCCGGACAATTGACTTTTTTTTTGCTTCACTTGTTCACAAATTAAGAATAAATGAATTTAAAAATTCAAAATTTTTCAATTTTTTATTTTTGTATATCGTTGGAATTTTTTATTTTTCTACTATTAGAAAATAAAGTTTTTTTTTAGTTTAAAAAATAATAAATTTTCAAATATGTTGTTTCTAATATAAATAAAAGAATTTAATCATATAAATAAAAAATTAAAAAATAAAAGATTTAGTTTTTTAAAATCTTAAAATTTTTTAAAAATAATTTTTTATTTTTTTATTTACCGGATAATGTTACACCCGGACAATTGACCTTTTTTTCTCCACTTGTTCAAAAATTAAGAATAAATTAATTTAAAAATCAAAATTTTCAATTTTTTATTTTTGTAATCGTTTGAATTTTTTATTTTTATACTACTAGAAAATAAATTATTTTTTTAGTTTTAAAAAATAATAAATTTACAGATATATTGTTTACTAGATATTGCTGCACTTTATTTTATTTTTCTTATTTAAATAATAGAATTTAATCATACACTTTTAAAACTCAAAATTAAAAAATTTAGTCATTTATAATTTTTTATTTTTAAAAATATATTTTTTAATTTTTTTATTTACCGGATAATGCTACACTCGAACATTTGTCTTTTTTTTTGCTTCACTTGTTCACAAATTAAGAATAAATTAATTTTAAAAATTTTAAAATTATAAAATTTTTTATATTTTAGATATTTTTGGAATTTTTTATTTTTCTACTACAGAAAAAAATTATTTTTTTAGTTTAAAAATTAAAAAATAATAAATTTACAGATCTATTATTTACTAGATATTACTGGACTTTATTATATTTTTCTAATATAAATAAAAGAAATTAATCATATAATACAAAAATTCAAAAAAAAAAATTTAGTTTTTTAAAATTTAAGTTTTTTAAAAATAATTTTTTATTTTTTTATTTACCGGATAATGCTACACCCTGACAATTGACTTTTTTTTTGCTACACTTGTTTACAAATTAAGAATAAACTAATTTAAAAATTCAAATTTTTCAATTTTTTATTTTTTGGATATTGTTGGAATTTTTTATTTTTCTACTATTAAAAAAATTATTTTTTTAGTTTAAAAATTAAAAAAATAATAAATTTACAGATCTTTTGTTTACTGGATATTACTGGACTTTATTCTATTTTTCTAAATAACTAAAAGAATTTAATCATATAATATAAAAATTAAAAAATAAAAATTTAGTTTTCTAAAATTTTAAATTTATCTAATTTTTTTATTTTTTTCATCGAATAATGTTACACCTAGACAGTTGACTTTTTCTTGCTGTATTTGTTCACAAATTAAGAATAAGTTATTTTAAAAAATTTAAAATTTTTTATTTTTTTATTTTTTGGATTTTTTGGAATTTTTTATTTTTCTACTATTAGAAAAAATTATTTTTTTAGTTTAAAAATTAAAAAATAATAAATTTATAGATCTATTGTTTACTAGATATTGCTGGACTTTATTTTATTTTTATAATATAAATAAAAGAATTTAATCATATAATTTAAAAATTAAAAAATAAAATATTTATTTTTTAAAATTTTAAATTTTTTTAAAAATATTTTTTATTTTTTTATTTACCGGATAATGCTACACCCGGACAATTGACTTTTTTTTTGCTTCACTTGTTCACAAATTAAGAATAAATGAATTTAAAAATTCAAAATTTTTCCAATTTTTTATTTTTTGTATATCGTTGGAATTTTTTATTTTTCTACTATTAGAAAATAAATTATCTTTTTAGTTTAAAAAATAATAAATTTTCAAATATGTTGTTTCTAATATAAATAAAAGAATTTAATCATATAAATAAAAAATTAAAAAATAAAAGATTTAGTTTTTTAAAATCTTAAATTTTTTAAAAATAATTTTTTATTTTTTTATTTACCGGATAATGCTACACCCGGACAATTGACCTTTTTTTGCTCCACTTGTTCAAAAATTAAGAATAAATTAATTTAAAAAATCAAAATTTTCAATTTTTTATTTTTTGTATATCGTTTGAATTTTTTATTTTTATACTATGAGAAAATAAATTATTTTTTTAGTTTTAAAAAATAATAAATTTACAGATATATTGTTTACTAGATATTGCTGGACTTTATTTTATTTTTCTTATTTAAATAAAAGAATTTAATCATACACTTTTAAAACTCAAAATTAAAAAATTTAGTCATTTATAATTTTTTATTTTTAGAATATATTTTTTAATTTTTTTATTTACCGGATAATGCTACACTCGAACATTTGTCTTTTTTTTTGCTTCACTTGTTCACAAATTAAGAATAAATTAATTTTAAAAATTTAAAATTATAAAATTTTTTATATTTTAGATATTTTTGGAATTTTTTATTTTTTACTACTAGAATAAAATTATTTTTTTAGTTTAAAAATTAAAAAATAATAAATTTACAGATCTATTATTTACTAGATATTACTGGACTTTATTATATTTTTCTAATATAAATAAAAGAAATTAATCATATAATACAAAAATTCAAAAATAAAAAATTTAGTTTTTTAAAATTTAAGTTTTTTAAAAATAATTTTTTATTTTTTTATTTACCGGATAATGCTACACCCGGACAATTGACTTTTTTTTGCTACACTTGTTTACAAATTAAGAATAAATTAATTTAAAAATTCAAAATTTTTCAATTTTTTATTTTTTGGATATTGTTGGAAATTTTTTATTTTTCTACTATTAAAAAAATTATTTTTTTAGTTTAAAAATTAAAAAAATAATAAATTTACAGATCTTTTGTTTATGGATATTACTGGACTTTATTCTATTTTTCTAATATAACTAAAAGAATTTAATCATATAATATAAAAATTAAAAAATAAAAAATTTAGTTTTTTAAAATTTTAAATTTATCTAATTTTTTTTATTTTTTTCATCGAATAATGTTCACCTAGACAGTTGACTTTTTCTTGCTGTATTAGTTCACAAATTAAGAATAAGTTATTTTACAAAATTTAAAATTTTTTATTTTTTTATTTTTTGGATTGTTTGGAATTTTTTATTTTTCTACTATTAGAAAAAATTATTTTTTTAGTTTAAAAATTAAAAAATAATAAATTTATAGATCTATTGTTTACTAGATATTGCTGGACTTTATTTTATTTTTATAATATAAATAAATGAATTTACTCATATAATTTAAAAATTAAAAAATAAAATATTTACTTTTTAAAATTTTAAATTTTTTAAAAATATTTTTTTATTTTTTTATTTAGCAGATAATGCTACACCCGGACAATTGACTTTTTTTTTGCTTCACTTGTTCACAAATTAAGAATAAATGAATTTAAAAATTCAAAATTTTTCCAATTTTTTATTTTTTGTATATCGTTGGAATTTTTTATTTTTCTACTATTAGAAAATAAATTATCTTTTTAGTTTAAAAAATAATAAATTTTCAAATATGTTGTTTCTAATATAAATAAAAGAATTTAATCATATAAATAAAAAATTAAAAAATAAAATATTTAGTTTTTTAAAATCTTAAAATTTTTTAAAAATAATTTTTTATTTTTTTATTTACCGGATAATGCTACACCCGGACAACTGACCTTTTTTTGCCCACTTGTTCAAAAATTAAGAATAAATTAATTTAAAAAATCAAAAATTTTCAATTTTTTATTTTTTGTATATCGTTTGAATTTTTTATTTTTATACTATTAGAAAATAAATTATTTTTTTAGTTTTAAAAAATAATAAATTTACAGATATATTGTTTACTAGATATTGCTGGACTTTATTTTATTTTTCTTATTTAAATAAAAGAATTTAATCATACACTTTTAAAACTCAAAATTAAAAAATTTAGTCATTTATAATTTTTTATTTTTAAAAATATATTTTTTAATTTTTTTATTTACCGGATAATGCTACACTCGAACATTTGTCTTTTTTTTTGCTTCACTTGTTACAAATTAAGAATAAATTAATTTAAAAATTTAAAATTATAAAATTTTTTATATTTTAGATATTTTTGGAATTTTTTATTTTTTACTACTAGAATAAAATTATTTTTTTAGTTTAAAAATTAAAAAATAATAAATTTACAGATCTATTATTTACTAGATATTACTGGACTTTATTATATTTTTCTAATATAAATAAAAGAAATTAATCATATAATACAAAAATTCAAAAATAAAAATTTAGTTTTTTAAAATTTAAGTTTTTTAAAAATAATTTTTTATTTTTTTATTTACCGGATAATGCTACACCCGGACAATTGACTTTTTTTTTGCTACACTTGTTTACAAATTAAGAATAAATTAATTTAAAAATTCAAAATTTTTCAATTTTTTATTTTTTGGATATTGTTGGAATTTTTTATTTTTCTACTATTAAAAAAATTATTTTTTTAGTTTAAAAATTAAAAAATAATAAATTTACAGATCTTTTGTTTATGGATATTACTGGACTTTATTCTATTTTTCTAATATAACTAAAAGAATTTAATCATATAATATAAAAATTAAAAAATAAAAATTTAGTTTTTTAAAATTTTAAATTTATCTAATTTTTTTTATTTTTTTCATCGAATAATGTTCACCTAGACAGTTGACTTTTTCTTGCTGTATTTGTTCACAAATTAAGAATAAGTTATTTTAAAAATTTAAAATTTTTTATTTTTTATTTTTTGGATTTTTGGAATTTTTTATTTTTCTACTATTAGAAAAAATTATTTTTTTAGTTTAAAAATTAAAAAATAATAAATTTATAGATCTATTGTTTACTAGATATTGCTGGACTTTATTTTATTTTTATAATATAAATAAAGAATTTAATCATATAATTTAAAAATTAAAAATAAAATATTTACTTTTTAAAATTTTAAATTTTTTAAAAATATTTTTTATTTTTTTATTTACAGATAATGCTACACCCGGACAATTGACTTTTTTTTTGCTTCACTTGTTCACAAATTAAGAATAAATGAATTTAAAAATTCAAAATTTTTCAATTTTTTATTTTTTGTATATCGTTGGAATTTTTTATTTTTCTACTATTAGAAAATAAATTATTTTTTTAGTTTAAAAAATAATAAATTTTCAAATATGTTGTTTCTAATATAAATAAAAGAATTTAATCATATAAATAAAAATTAAAAAATAAAATATTTAGTTTTTAAAATCTTAAAATTTTTTAAAAATAATTTTTTATTTTTTTATTTACCGGATAATGCTACACCCGGACAATTGACCTTTTTTTGCTCACTTGTTCAAAATTAAGAATAAATTAATTTAAAAAATCAAAATTTTCAATTTTTTATTTTTTGTATATCGTTTGAATTTTTTATTTTTATACTATTAGAAAATAAATTATTTTTTTAGTTTTAAAAAATAATAAATTTACAGATATATTGTTTACTAGATATTGCTGGACTTTATTTTATTTTTCTTATTTAAATAAAAGAATTTAATCATACACTTTAAAACTCAAAATAAAAAATTTAGTCATTTATAATTTTTATTTTTAAAAATATATTTTTTATTTTTTTATTTACCGGATAATGCTACACCGAACATTTGTCTTTTTTTTTGCTTCACTTGTTCACAAATTAAGAATAAATTAATTTAAAAATTTAAAATTATAATTTTTTATTTTTGATATTTTTGGAATTTTTTATTTTTCTACTATAGAAAAAAATTATTTTTTTAGTTTAAAAATTAAAAAATAATAAATTTACAGATCTATTGTTTACTAGATATTACTGGACTTTATTTATTTTTTAATATAAATAAAAGAATTAATCATATAATAAAAAATTCAAAAAAAAAATTTAGTTTTTTAAAATTTAATTTTTTAAAAATAATTTTTTATTTTTTTATTTACCGGATAATGCTACACCCGACAATTGACTTTTTTTTGCTACACTTGTTTACAAATTAAGAATAAATAATTTAAAAATTCAAAATTTTTCAATTTTTTATTTTTTGGATATTGTTGGAATTTTTTATTTTTCTACTATTAAAAAAATTATTTTTTTAGTTTAAAAATTAAAAAATAATAAATTTACAGATCTTTGTTTACTAGATATTCTGGACTTTATTTATTTTCTAATATAATAAAAGAATTTAATCATATAATATAAAAATTAAAAATAAAAATTTAGTTTTTTAAAATTTTAAATTTTTAAATTTTTTTATTTTTTTATCGAATAATGTACACCTAGACATTGACTTTTTTTGCTGTATTGTTCACAAATTAAGAATAATTAATTTAAAAAATTAAAATTTTTATTTTTTATTTTTTGATATTTTTGGAATTTTTTATTTTTCTACTATTAGAAAAAATTATTTTTTTAGTTTAAAATAAAAAATAATAAATTTAAGATCTATTGTTTACTAGATATTGCTGGACTTTATTTTATTTTTTAATATAAATAAAAGAATTTAATCATATAATTTAAAAATTAAAAATAAAAATTTATTTTTAAAATTTTAAATTTTTTAAAAATAATTTTTTATTTTTTTATTTACCGGATAATGCTACACCCGGACAATTGACTTTTTTTTTGCTTCACTTGTTCACAAATTAAGAATAAATGAATTTAAAAATTCAAAATTTTTCAATTTTTTATTTTTTGTATATCGTTGGAATTTTTTATTTTTCTACTATTAGAAAAAAATTATTTTTTTAGTTTAAAAAATAATAAATTTACAAATATGTTGTTTCTAATATAAATAAAAGAATTTAATCATATAAATAAAAATTAAAAATAAAAATTTAGTTTTTTAAAATTTTAAATTTTTTAAAAATAATTTTTTATTTTTTTATTTACCGGATAATGCTACACCCGGACAATTGACTTTTTTTGCTTCACTTGTTCAAAATTAAGAATAAATTAATTTAAAAATAAAATTTTTCAATTTTTTATTTTTTGTATATGTTTGAATTTTTTATTTTTTACTATTAGAAAATAAATTATTTTTTTAGTTTTAAAAAATAATAAATTTACAGATTATTGTTTACTAGATATTGCTGGACTTTATTTTATTTTTCTATATAAATAAAAGAATTTAATCATATAATTTAAAAATTCAAAATAAAAATTTAGTTTTTAAATTTTATTTTTTAAAAATAATTTTTTATTTTTTTATTTACCGGATAATGCTACACCCGACATTGACTTTTTTTTGCTTCACTTGTTCACAAATTAAGAATAAATAATTTAAAAATTAAAATTTTCAATTTTTTATTTTTGATATTTTGGAATTTTTATTTTTCTACTATTAGAAAAAATTATTTTTTTAGTTTAAAAATAAAAAATAATAAATTTACAGATCTATTGTTTACTAGATATTCTGGACTTTATTTATTTTTTAATATAAATAAAAGAATTTAATCATATAATTAAAAATTAAAAATAAAAATTTAGTTTTTAAATTTTAATTTTTTAAAATATTTTTTATTTTTTTTTACGATAATGTACACCGACATTGACTTTTTTTTGTTCACTTGTTCAAAATTAAGAATAATTAATTTAAAAATTAAAATTTTTCATTTTTTATTTTTTGATATTTTGGAATTTTTTATTTTTCTACTATTAGAAAAAAATTATTTTTTTAGTTTAAAAATAAAAAATAATAAATTTACAGATCTATTGTTTACTAGATATTGCTGACTTTATTTTATTTTTTAATATAAATAAAAGAATTTAATCATATAATTTAAAAATTAAAAAAAAAATTTAGTTTTTTAAAATTTTAATTTTTTAAAATAATTTTTTATTTTTTTATTTACCGGATAATGCTACACCCGGACAATTGACTTTTTTTTTGCTTCACTTGTTACAAATTAAGAATAAATAATTTAAAAATTTAAAATTTTTCAATTTTTTATTTTTTGTATATTGTTGGAATTTTTTATTTTTCTACTATTAGAAAAAATTATTTTTTTAGTTTAAAAAATAATAAATTTACAAATATGTTGTTTCATAATATAAATAAAAGAATTTAATCATATAAATTAAAAATTAAAAATAAAATATTTAGTTTTTAAAATTTTAAATTTTTTAAAATATTTTTTATTTTTTTATCGGATAATGTACACCCGACAATTGACTTTTTTTGCTTCACTTGTTCAAAATTAAGAATAATTAATTTAAAAATTAAAATTTTTCATTTTTTATTTTTTGGATATTTTGGAATTTTTTATTTTTCTACTATTAGAAAAAAATTATTTTTTTAGTTTAAAATAAAAAATAATAAATTTACAGATCTATTGTTTACTAGATATTGCTGGACTTTATTTTATTTTTTATATAAATAAAAGAATTTAATCATATAATTTAAAAATTAAAAATAAAAATTTAGTTTTTAAAATTTTAATTTTTTTAAAAATAATTTTTTATTTTTTTATTTACCGGATAATGCTACACCCGGACAATTGACTTTTTTTTTGCTTCACTTGTTCACAAATTAAGAATAAATAATTTAAAAATTAAAATTTTCAATTTTTTATTTTTTGTATATCGTTGGAATTTTTATTTTTCTACTATTAGAAAAAAATTATTTTTTTAGTTTAAAAAATAATAAATTTACAAATATGTTGTTTCTAAATATAAATAAAAGAATTTAATCATATAAATTAAAAATTAAAAATAAAAATTTAGTTTTTAAAATTTTAAATTTTTTAAAAATAATTTTTTATTTTTTTATTTACCGGATAATGCTACACCCGGACAATTGACTTTTTTTGCTTCACTTGTTCAAAATTAAGAATAAATTAATTTAAAAAATAAAAATTTTTCAATTTTTTATTTTTTGTATATCGTTTGAATTTTTTATTTTTTACTATTAGAAAAAAATTATTTTTTTAGTTTTAAAAAATAATAAATTTACAGATTATTGTTTACTAGATATTGCTGGACTTTATTTTATTTTTTAATATAAATAAAAGAATTTAATCATATAATTTAAAAATTAAAAATAAAAATTTAGTTTTTAAAATTTTAATTTTTTAAAATAATTTTTTATTTTTTTATTTACCGGATAATGCTACACCCGACATTGACTTTTTTTTTGCTTCACTTGTTCACAAATTAAGAATAAATAATTTAAAAATTTAAAATTTTCAATTTTTTATTTTTTGATATTTTGGAATTTTTTATTTTTCTACTATTAGAAAAAATTATTTTTTTAGTTTAAAATTAAAAAATAATAAATTTACAGATCTATTGTTTACTAGATATTGCTGATTTATTTATTTTTATAATTAAATAAAAGAATTTAATCATATAAATTAAAAATTAAAAATAAAAATTTAGTTTTTAAAATTTTAATTTTTTAAAAATATTTTTTATTTTTTATTACCGGATAATGCTACACCGGACATTGACTTTTTTTTGCTTCACTTGTTCACAAATTAAGAATAATTAATTTAAAAATTAAAATTTTTCATTTTTTTTTTTTTGGATATTGTTGGAATTTTTTATTTTTCTACTATTAGAAAAAAATTATTTTTTTAGTTTAAAAAAAATAATAAATTTACAATCTATTTTTACTAGATATTGCTGACTTTATTTATTTTTTAATATAAATAAAAGAATTTAATCATATAATTAAAAATTAAAAAAAAATTTAGTTTTTTAAAATTTTAATTTTTTAAAAATAATTTTTTATTTTTTTATTTACCGGATAATGCTACACCCGGACAATTGACTTTTTTTTGCTTCACTTGTTCACAAATTAAGAATAAATAATTTAAAAATTCAAAATTTTCAATTTTTTATTTTTTGTATATCGTTGGAATTTTTATTTTTCTACTATTAGAAAATAAATTATTTTTTTAGTTTAAAAAATAATAAATTTACAAATATGTTTATGTTTCTAAATATAAATAAAAGAATTTAATCATAATTAAAAATTAAAAATAAAAATTTAGTTTTTAAATTTTAATTTTTTAAAAATATTTTTTATTTTTTTATTTACCGGATAATGCTACACCCGACAATTGACTTTTTTTGCTTCACTTGTTCAAAATTAAGAATAAATTAATTTAAAAATTAAAATTTTTCAATTTTTTATTTTTTGATATTTTGGAATTTTTTATTTTTTACTATTAGAAAAAAATTATTTTTTTAGTTTAAAAAAAAATAATAAATTTACAGATCTATTGTTTACTAGATATTGCTGGACTTTATTTTATTTTTTATATAAATAAAAGAATTTAATCATATAATTTAAAAATTAAAAATAAAAATTTAGTTTTTAAAATTTTAATTTTTTAAAAATAATTTTTTATTTTTTTATTTACCGGATAATGCTACACCCGGACAATTGACTTTTTTTTTGCTTCACTTGTTCACAAATTAAGAATAAATAATTTAAAAATTTAAAATTTTCAATTTTTTATTTTTTGATATTTTGGAATTTTTATTTTTCTACTATTAGAAAAAATTATTTTTTTAGTTTAAAAAAATAATAAATTTACAGATTATTGTTTACTAGATATTGCTGATTTATTTATTTTATAATTAAATAAAAAATTTAATCATATAAATTAAAAATTAAAAATAAAAATTTAGTTTTTAAATTTTAATTTTTTAAAATATTTTTATTTTTTATCGATAATGTACACCGACAGTTGACTTTTTTTGTTGCACTTGTTCAAAATTAAGAATAAGTTAATTTTAAAAATTAAAATTTTTCATTTTTTTTTTTTTGGATATTTTGGAATTTTTTATTTTTCTACTATTAGAAAAAAATATTTTTTTAGTTTAAAAATAAAAAATAATAAATTTACAATCTATTGTTTACTAGATATTGCTGGACTTTATTTTATTTTTTAATATAAATAAAAGAATTTAATCATATAATTTAAAAATTAAAAAAAATTTATTTTTTAAAATTTTAATTTTTTTAAAAATAATTTTTTATTTTTTTATTTACCGGATAATGCTACACCCGGACAATTGACTTTTTTTTTCTTCACTTGTTACAAATTAAGAATAAATGAATTTAAAAATTAAAATTTTTCAATTTTTTATTTTTTGTATATCGTTGGAATTTTTATTTTTCTACTATTAGAAAATAATTATTTTTTTAGTTTAAAAAATAATAAATTTACAAATATGTTGTTTCAAATATAAATAAAAGAATTTAATCATATAAATTAAAAATTAAAAAATAAAATATTTAGTTTTTTAAAATTTTAAATTTTTTAAAATAATTTTTTATTTTTTATTTACCGGATAATGCTACACCCGGACAATTGACTTTTTTTGCTTCACTTGTTCAAAATTAAGAATAAATTAATTTAAAAATAAAATTTTTCAATTTTTTATTTTTTGTATATGTTTGAATTTTTTATTTTTTACTATTAGAAAAAAATTATTTTTTTAGTTTTAAAAAAAATAAATTTACAGATATGTTGTTTACTAGATATTGCTGGACTTTATTTTATTTTTTATTTAAATAAAAGAATTTAATCATATAATTTAAAATTAAAAATAAAAATTTAGTTTTTAAATTTTTATTTTTTAAAAATATATTTTTTATTTTTTTATTTACCGGATAATGCTACACCCGAAATTGACTTTTTTTTTTGCTTCACTTGTTCACAAATTAAGAATAAATAATTTAAAAATTTAAAATTTTCAATTTTTTATTTTTTGATATTTTGGAATTTTTATTTTTCTACTATTAGAAAAAAATTATTTTTTTAGTTTAAAAAAAATAATAAATTTACAGATCTATTGTTTACTAGATATTGCTGATTTATTTATTTTATATAAATAAAAGAATTTAATCATAAAATTAAAAATTAAAAATAAAAATTTAGTTTTTAAATTTTAATTTTTTAAAAATATTTTTTATTTTTTATTACCGATAATGCTACACCGGACATTGACTTTTTTTGCTTCACTTGTTCAAAATTAAGAATAATTAATTTAAAAATTAAAATTTTTCATTTTTTTTTTTTTGATATTGTTGGAATTTTTTATTTTTTACTATTAGAAAAAAATATTTTTTTAGTTTAAAAATAAAAAATAATAAATTTACAAATCTATTTTTACTAGATATTGCTGACTTTATTTTATTTTTTATATAAATAAAAGAATTTAATCATATAATTTAAAAATTAAAAAAAAATTTAGTTTTTAAAATTTTAATTTTTTTAAAAATAATTTTTTATTTTTTTATTTACCGGATAATGCTACACCCGGACAATTGACTTTTTTTTTGCTTCACTTGTTTACAAATTAAGAATAAATAATTTAAAAATTTAAAATTTTCAATTTTTTATTTTTTGTATATCGTTGGAATTTTTATTTTTCTACTATTAGAAAAAATTATTTTTTTAGTTTAAAAAATAATAAATTTACAAATATGTTGTTTCTAAATATAAATAAAAGAATTTAATCATATAAATTAAAAATTAAAAATAAAATATTTAGTTTTTAAAATTTTAAATTTTTATATTTTTTATTTTTTTACCGGATAATGCTACACCCGACAATTGACTTTTTTTTGCTTCACTTGTTCAAAATTAAGAATAAATTAATTTAAAAATTAAAATTTTCAATTTTTTATTTTTTGATATTGTTGGAATTTTTTATTTTTTACTATTAGAAAAAAATTATTTTTTTAGTTTAAAATAAAAAATAATAAATTTACAGATCTATTGTTTACTAGATATTGCTGGACTTTATTTTATTTTTTATATAAATAAAAGAATTTAATCATATAATTTAAAATTAAAAATAAAAATTTAGTTTTTAAATTTTAATTTTTTTAAAATAATTTTTTATTTTTTTATTTACCGGATAATGCTACACCCGAAATTGACTTTTTTTTTGCTTCACTTGTTCACAAATTAAGAATAAATAATTTAAAAATTTAAAATTTTTCAATTTTTTATTTTTTGATATTTTGGAATTTTTTATTTTTCTACTATTAGAAAAAATTATTTTTTTAGTTTAAAAAAATAATAAATTTACAGATTATTGTTTACTAGATATTGCTATTTATTTTAATATAAATAAAAGAATTTAATCATATAAATTAAAAATTAAAAATAAAAATTTAGTTTTTAAAATTTTAATTTTTTAAAAATATTTTTTATTTTTTATTACCGGATAATGCTACACCGACATTGACTTTTTTTTGCTTCACTTGTTCAAAATTAAGAATAATTAATTTAAAAATTAAAATTTTTCATTTTTTTTTTTTTGATATTGTTGGAATTTTTTATTTTTTACTATTAGAAAAAAATTATTTTTTTAGTTTAAAAAAATAATAAATTTACAGATCTATTTTTACTAGATATTGCTGACTTTATTTTATTTTTTATATAAATAAAAGAATTTAATCATATAATTTAAAAATTAAAAATAAAAATTTAGTTTTTAAAATTTTAATTTTTTAAAAATAATTTTTTATTTTTTTATTTACCGGATAATGCTACACCCGGACAATTGACTTTTTTTTTGCTTCACTTGTTCACAAATTAAGAATAAATAATTTAAAAATTAAAATTTTCAATTTTTTATTTTTTGTATATCGTTGGAATTTTTATTTTTCTACTATTAGAAAATAATTATTTTTTTAGTTTAAAAAATAATAAATTTACAAATATGTTGTTTCAAATATAAATAAAAGAATTTAATCATATAAATTAAAAATTAAAAATAAAAATTTAGTTTTTAAATTTTAAATTTTTTAAAAATATTTTTTATTTTTTATTTACCGGATAATGCTACACCCGACAATTGACCTTTTTTTGCTTCACTTGTTCAAAATTAAGAATAAATTAATTTAAAAAATAAAATTTTTCAATTTTTTATTTTTTGTATATGTTTGAATTTTTTATTTTTTACTATTAGAAAAAAATTATTTTTTTAGTTTTAAAAAAAATAAATTTACAGATTATTGTTTACTAGATATTGCTGGACTTTATTTTATTTTTTATTAAATAAAAGAATTTAATCATATAATTTAAAAATTAAAAATAAAAATTTAGTTTTTTAATTTTTATTTTTTAAAAATAATTTTTTATTTTTTTATTTACCGGATAATGCTACACCCGAACATTGACTTTTTTTTTTGCTTCACTTGTTCACAAATTAGGATAAATAATTTAAAAATTTAAAATTTTCAATTTTTTATTTTTTGATATTTTGGAATTTTTTATTTTTCTACTATTAGAAAAAAATTATTTTTTTAGTTTAAAATTAAAAAATAATAAATTTACAGATCTATTGTTTACTAGATATTTGGATTTATTTATTTTATATAAATAAAAAATTTAATCTTAAATTAAAAAATTCAAAAATAAAAATTTAGTTTTTAAATTTTAATTTTTTAAAATATTTTTATTTTTTATTACACCTGTATAGTTGACTTTTTTTGCTGCACTTGTTCAAAATTAAGAATAAGTTAATTTTAAAAATTAAAATTTTTCATTTTTTTTTTTTGGATATTGTTGGAATTTTTTATTTTTCTACTATTAGAAAAAAATATTTTTTTAGTTTAAAAATAAAAAATAATAAATTTACAAATCTATTATTTACTAGATATTGCTAGACTTTATTTTATTTTTTAATATAAATAAAAGAATTTAATCATATAATTTAAAAATTAAAAAAAAATTTATTTTTTAAAATTTTAATTTTTTTAAAAATAATTTTTTATTTTTTTATTTACCGGATAATGCTACACCCGGACAATTGACTTTTTTTTCTACACTTGTTTACAAATTAAGAATAAATGAATTTAAAAATTCAAAATTTTTCAATTTTTTATTTTTTGTATATCGTTGGAAGTTTTTATTTTTCTACTATTAGAAAATGAATTATTTTTTTAGTTTAAAAAATAATAAATTTACAAATATGTTGTTTCAAATATAAATAAAAGAATTTAATCATATAAATTAAAAATTAAAAAATAAAATATTTAGTTTTTTAAAATCTTAAAATTTTTTAAAAATAATTTTTTATTTTTTTATTTACCGGATAATGCTACACCCGGACAATTGACCTTTTTTTGCTTCACTTGTTCAAAAATTAAGAATAAATTAATTTAAAAAATAAAATTTTTCAATTTTTTATTTTTTGTATATCGTTTGAATTTTTTATTTTTATACTATTAGAAAATAAATTATTTTTTTAGTTTTAAAAAAAATAAATTTACAGATATGTTGTTTACTAGATATTGCTGGACTTTATTTTATTTTTCTTATTTAAATAAAAGAATTTAATCATACACTTTTAAAACTCAAAAATAAAAAATTTAGTCATTTATAATTTTTTATTTTTTAAAAATATACTTTTTTAAATTTTTTTATTTACCGGATAATGCTACACCCGAACATTTGTCTTTTTTTTTTGCTTCACTTGTTCACAAATTCAGGATAAACTAATTTAAAAAATTTAAAAATTTTCAACCTTTTTATTTTTTAGATATTTTTGGAATTTTTTATTTTTCTACTATTAGAAAAAAATTATTTTTTTAGTTTAAAAATTAAAAAATAATAAATTTACAGATCTATTGTTTACTAGATATTGCTGGAGTTTATTTTATTTTTATAATTTAAATAAAAAATTTAATCTTAAAATTAAAAAATTCAAAAATAAAAATTTTAGTTATTTGAAATTTTTAATTTTTTTAAAAATATTTTTTATACACCGTATAGTTGACTTTTTTTTGTTGCACTTGTTCACAAATTAAGAATAAGTTAATTTTAAAAATTAAAAATTTTTCATTTTTTTTTTTTTTGGATATTGTTGGAATTTTTTATTTTTCTACTATTAGAAAAAAATATTTTTTTAGTTTAAAAATAAAAAATAATAAATTTACAAATCTATTATTTACTAGATATTGCTAGACTTTATTTTATTTTTTAATATAAATAAAAGAATTTAATCATATAATTTAAAAATTAAAAAAAATTATTTTTTAAAATTTTAATTTTTTTAAAATAATTTTTTATTTTTTTATTTACCGGATAATGCTACACCCGGACAATTGACTTTTTTTTCTACACTTGTTTACAAATTAAGAATAAATGAATTTAAAAATTCAAAATTTTTCAATTTTTTATTTTTTGTATATCGTTGGAAGTTTTTATTTTTCTACTATTAGAAAATGAATTATTTTTTTAGTTTAAAAAATAATAAATTTACAAATATGTTGTTTCAAATATAAATAAAAGAATTTAATCATATAAATTAAAAATTAAAAAATAAAATATTTAGTTTTTTAAAATTTAAAATTTTTTAAAAATAATTTTTTATTTTTTTATTTACCGGATAATGCTACACCCGGACAATTGACCTTTTTTTGCTCACTTGTTCAAAAATTAAGAATAAATTAATTTAAAAAATAAAATTTTTCAATTTTTTATTTTTTGTATATCGTTTGAATTTTTTATTTTTATACTATTAGAAAATAAATTATTTTTTTAGTTTTAAAAAAAATAAATTTACAGATATGTTGTTTACTAGATATTGCTGGACTTTATTTTATTTTTCTTATTTAAATAAAAGAATTTAATCATACACTTTTAAAACTCAAAAATAAAAAATTTAGTCATTTATAATTTTTTATTTTTTAAAAATATACTTTTTTAAATTTTTTTATTTACCGGATAATGCTACACCCGAACATTTGTCTTTTTTTTTTTGCTTCACTTGTTCACAAATTCAGGATAAACTAATTTAAAAAATTTAAAAATTTTCAACCTTTTTATTTTTTAGATATTTTTGGAATTTTTTATTTTTCTACTATTAGAAAAAAATTATTTTTTTAGTTTAAAAATTAAAAAATAATAAATTTACAGATCTATTGTTTACTAGATATTGCTGGAGTTTATTTTATTTTTATAATTTAAATAAAAAAATTTAATCTTAAAATTAAAAAATTCAAAAATAAAAATTTTAGTTATTTGAAATTTTTAATTTTTTAAAAATATTTTTTATACACCGTATAGTTGACTTTTTTTTGTTGCACTTGTTCACAAATTAAGAATAAGTTAATTTTAAAAATTAAAATTTTTCATTTTTTTTTTTTTGGATATTGTTGGAATTTTTATTTTTCTACTATTAGAAAAAAATATTTTTTTAGTTTAAAAATAAAAAATAATAAATTTACAAATCTATTATTTACTAGATATTGCTAGACTTTATTTTATTTTTTAATATAAATAAAAGAATTTAATCATATAATTTAAAAATT
Source organism: Arachis hypogaea (assembly GCF_003086295.3). Classification (NCBI taxonomy): domain Eukaryota; kingdom Viridiplantae; phylum Streptophyta; class Magnoliopsida; order Fabales; family Fabaceae; genus Arachis; species Arachis hypogaea. The sequence continues at coordinate 59,457 of NW_027255473.1, read as the reverse complement.
AAAAAAAATTATTTTTTAAAATTTTAATTTTTTTAAAAATAATTTTTTATTTTTTTATTTACCGGATAATGCTACACCCGGACAATTGACTTTTTTTTCTACACTTGTTTACAAATTAAGAATAAATGAATTTAAAAATTCAAAATTTTTCAATTTTTTATTTTTTGTATATCGTTGGAAGTTTTTATTTTTCTACTATTAGAAAATGAATTATTTTTTTAGTTTAAAAAATAATAAATTTACAAATATGTTGTTTCAAATATAAATAAAAGAATTTAATCATATAAATTAAAAATTAAAAAATAAAATATTTAGTTTTTTAAAATCTTAAAATTTTTTAAAAATAATTTTTTATTTTTTTATTTACCGGATAATGCTACACCCGGACAATTGACCTTTTTTTGCTTCACTTGTTCAAAAATTAAGAATAAATTAATTTAAAAAATAAAATTTTTCAATTTTTTATTTTTTGTATATCGTTTGAATTTTTTATTTTTATACTATTAGAAAATAAATTATTTTTTTAGTTTTAAAAAAAATAAATTTACAGATATGTTGTTTACTAGATATTGCTGGACTTTATTTTATTTTTCTTATTTAAATAAAGAATTTAATCATACACTTTTAAAACTCAAAATAAAAAATTTAGTCATTTATAATTTTTTATTTTTAAAATTATTTTTTAATTTTTTTATTTACCGGATAATGCTACACCGAACATTTGTCTTTTTTTTTTGCTTCACTTGTTCACAAATTAGATAAATAATTTAAAAATTAAAAATTTAAATTTTTTATATTTTGGAATTTTTTATTTTTCTACTATTAGAAAAAAATTATTTTTTTAGTTTAAAAATTAAAAAATAATAAATTTACAGATCTATTGTTTACTAGATATTCTGGATTTATTTATTTTTTAATTAAATAAAAAATTAATCATAAATAAAAATTCAAAAATAAAAATTTAGTTTTTAAATTTTAATTTTTTAAAATAATTTTTATTTTTTATTTACCGGATAATGCTACACCGAAATTGACTTTTTTTTGCTTCACTTGTTCACAAATTAAGAATAAATTAATTTAAAAATTAAAATTTTTCAATTTTTTATTTTTTGATATTGTTGGAATTTTTTATTTTTCTACTATTAGAAAAAAATTATTTTTTTAGTTTAAAATTAAAAAATAATAAATTTACAGATCTATTGTTTACTAGATATTGCTGGACTTTATTTTATTTTTTAATATAATAAAAGAATTTAATCATATAATTAAAAATTAAAAATAAAAATTTAGTTTATTTAAATTTTTAATTTTTTTATTTTTTTATACACCTGAAGTTGACTTTTTTTGTTATTGTTCAAAATTAAGAATAAGTTATTTTAAAAATTAAAATTTTTTTTTTTTTTTTTTTTGGAATTTTTTATTTTTTATATTAGAAAAAAATATTTTTTTAGTTTAAAATAAAAAATAATAAATTTAAATCTATTTTTACTAGATATTGCGACTTTATTTTATTTTTAATATAAAAAAAGAATTTAATCATATAATTTAAAAATTAAAAAAAAATTATTTTTTAAAATTTTAATTTTTTTAAAAATAATTTTTTTTTTTATTTACCGGATAATGCTACACCCGGACAATTGACTTTTTTTTCTCACTTGTTTACAAATTAAGAATAAATGAATTTAAAAATTCAAAATTTTTCAATTTTTTATTTTTTGTATATCGTTGGAAGTTTTTATTTTTCTACTATTAGAAAATGAATTATTTTTTTAGTTTAAAAAATAATAAATTTACAAATATGTTGTTTCAAATATAAATAAAAGAATTTAATCATATAAATTAAAAATTAAAAAATAAAATATTTAGTTTTTTAAAATCTTAAAATTTTTTAAAAATAATTTTTTATTTTTTTATTTACCGGATAATGCTACACCCGGACAATTGACCTTTTTTTGCTTCACTTGTTCAAAAATTAAGAATAAATTAATTTAAAAAATAAAATTTTTCAATTTTTTATTTTTTGTATATCGTTTGAATTTTTTATTTTTATACTATTAGAAAATAAATTATTTTTTTAGTTTTAAAAAAAATAAATTTACAGATATGTTGTTTACTAGATATTGCTGGACTTTATTTTATTTTTCTTATTTAAATAAAAGAATTTAATCATACACTTTTAAAACTCAAAAATAAAAAATTTAGTCATTTATAATTTTTTATTTTTAAAAATATACTTTTTTAAATTTTTTATTTACCGGATAATGCTACACCCGAACATTTGTCTTTTTTTTTTTGCTTCACTTGTTCACAAATTCAGGATAAACTAATTTAAAAAATTTAAAAATTTTCAACCTTTTTATTTTTTAGATATTTTTGGAATTTTTTATTTTTCTACTATTAGAAAAAAATTATTTTTTTAGTTTAAAAATTAAAAAATAATAAATTTACAGATCTATTGTTTACTAGATATTGCTGGAGTTTATTTTATTTTTATAATTTAAATAAAAAAATTTAATCTTAAAATTAAAAAATTCAAAAATAAAAATTTTAGTTATTTGAAATTTTTAATTTTTTTAAAAATATTTTTTATACACCTGTATAGTTGACTTTTTTTTGTTGCACTTGTTCACAAATTAAGAATAAGTTAATTTTAAAAATTAAAATTTTTCATTTTTTTTTTTTTTGGATATTGTTGGAATTTTTTATTTTTTACTATTAGAAAAAAATATTTTTTTAGTTTAAAATAAAAAATAATAAATTTACAAATCTATTATTTACTAGATATTGCTAGACTTTATTTTATTTTTTAATATAAATAAAAGAATTTAATCATATAATTTAAAAATTAAAAAAAAATTATTTTTTAAAATTTTAATTTTTTTTAAAAATAATTTTTATTTTTTTATTTACCGGATAATGCTACACCCGGACAATTGACTTTTTTTTCTACACTTGTTTACAAATTAAGAATAAATGAATTTAAAAATTCAAAATTTTTCAATTTTTTATTTTTTGTATATCGTTGGAAGTTTTTATTTTTCTACTATTAGAAAATGAATTATTTTTTTAGTTTAAAAAATAATAAATTTACAAATATGTTGTTTCAAATATAAATAAAAGAATTTAATCATATAAATTAAAAATTAAAAAATAAAATATTTAGTTTTTTAAAATTTAAAATTTTTTAAAAATAATTTTTTATTTTTTTATTTACCGGATAATGCTACACCCGGACAATTGACCTTTTTTTGCTCACTTGTTCAAAAATTAAGAATAAATTAATTTAAAAAATAAAATTTTTCAATTTTTTATTTTTTGTATATCGTTTGAATTTTTTATTTTTATACTATTAGAAAATAAATTATTTTTTTAGTTTTAAAAAAAATAAATTTACAGATATGTTGTTTACTAGATATTGCTGGACTTTATTTTATTTTTCTTATTTAAATAAAAGAATTTAATCATACACTTTTAAAACTCAAAAATAAAAAATTGAGTCATTTATAATTTTTTATTTTTTAAAAATATACTTTTTTAAATTTTTTTATTTACCGGATAATGCTACACCCGAACATTTGTCTTTTTTTTTTTGCTTCACTTGTTCACAAATTCAGGATAAACTAATTTAAAAAATTTAAAAATTTTCAACCTTTTTATTTTTTAGATATTTTTGGAATTTTTTATTTTTCTACTATTAGAAAAAAATTATTTTTTTAGTTTAAAAATTAAAAAATAATAAATTTACAGATCTATTGTTTACTAGATATTGCTGGAGTTTATTTTATTTTTATAATTTAAATAAAAAATTTAATCTTAAAATTAAAAAATTCAAAAATAAAAATTTTAGTTATTTGAAATTTTTAATTTTTTTAAAAATATTTTTTATACACCTGTATAGTTGACTTTTTTTTGTTGCACTTGTTCACAAATTAAGAATAAGTTAATTTTAAAAATTAAAAATTTTTCATTTTTTTTTTTTTTGGATATTGTTGGAATTTTTTATTTTTTACTATTAGAAAAAAATATTTTTTTAGTTTAAAAAAAAAAATAATAAATTTACAAATCTATTATTTACTAGATATTGCTAGACTTTATTTTATTTTTTAATATAAATAAAAGAATTTAATCATATAATTTAAAAATTAAAAAAAATTATTTTTTTAAAATTTTAATTTTTTTAAAAATAATTTTTTATTTTTTTATTTACCGGATAATGCTACACCCGGACAATTGACTTTTTTTTCTACACTTGTTTACAAATTAAGAATAAATGAATTTAAAAATTCAAAATTTTTCAATTTTTTATTTTTTGTATATCGTTGGAAGTTTTTATTTTTCTACTATTAGAAAATGAATTATTTTTTTAGTTTAAAAAATAATAAATTTACAAATATGTTGTTTCAAATATAAATAAAAGAATTTAATCATATAAATTAAAAATTAAAAAATAAAATATTTAGTTTTTTAAAATTTTAAAATTTTTTAAAAATAATTTTTTATTTTTTTATTTACCGGATAATGCTACACCCGGACAATTGACCTTTTTTTGCTCCACTTGTTCAAAAATTAAGAATAAATTAATTTAAAAAATAAAATTTTTCAATTTTTTATTTTTTGTATATCGTTTGAATTTTTTATTTTTATACTATTAGAAAATAAATTATTTTTTTAGTTTTAAAAAAAATAAATTTACAGATATGTTGTTTACTAGATATTGCTGGACTTTATTTTATTTTTCTTATTTAAATAAAAGAATTTAATCATACACTTTTAAAACTCAAAAATAAAAAATTGAGTCATTTATAATTTTTTATTTTTTAAAAATATACTTTTTTAAATTTTTTTATTTACCGGATAATGCTACACCCGAACATTTGTCTTTTTTTTTTTGCTTCACTTGTTCACAAATTCAGGATAAACTAATTTAAAAAATTTAAAAATTTTCAACCTTTTTATTTTTTAGATATTTTTGGAATTTTTTATTTTTCTACTATTAGAAAAAAATTATTTTTTTAGTTTAAAAATTAAAAAATAATAAATTTACAGATCTATTGTTTACTAGATATTGCTGGAGTTTATTTTATTTTTATAATTTAAATAAAAAAATTTAATCTTAAAATTAAAAAATTCAAAAATAAAAATTTTAGTTATTTGAAATTTTTAATTTTTTTAAAAATATTTTTTATACACCTGTATAGTTGACTTTTTTTTGTTGCACTTGTTCACAAATTAAGAATAAGTTAATTTTAAAAATTAAAAATTTTTCATTTTTTTTGTTTTTTGGATATTGTTGGAATTTTTTATTTTTTACTATTAGAAAAAAATATTTTTTTAGTTTAAAAAAAAAATAATAAATTTACAAATCTATTATTTACTAGATATTGCTAGACTTTATTTTATTTTTTAATATAAATAAAAGAATTTAATCATATAATTTAAAAATTAAAAAAAATTATTTTTTAAAATTTTAATTTTTTTAAAAATAATTTTTTATTTTTTTATTTACCGGATAATGCTACACCCGGACAATTGACTTTTTTTTCTACACTTGTTTACAAATTAAGAATAAATGAATTTAAAAATTCAAAATTTTTCAATTTTTTATTTTTTGTATATCGTTGGAAGTTTTTATTTTTCTACTATTAGAAAATGAATTATTTTTTTAGTTTAAAAAATAATAAATTTACAAATATGTTGTTTCAAATATAAATAAAAGAATTTAATCATATAAATTAAAAATTAAAAAATAAAATATTTAGTTTTTTAAAATTTAAAATTTTTTAAAAATAATTTTTTATTTTTTTATTTACCGGATAATGCTACACCCGGACAATTGACCTTTTTTTGCTCACTTGTTCAAAAATTAAGAATAAATTAATTTAAAAAATAAAATTTTTCAATTTTTTATTTTTTGTATATCGTTTGAATTTTTTATTTTTATACTATTAGAAAATAAATTATTTTTTTAGTTTTAAAAAAAATAAATTTACAGATATGTTGTTTACTAGATATTGCTGGACTTTATTTTATTTTTCTTATTTAAATAAAAGAATTTAATCATACACTTTTAAAACTCAAAAATAAAAAATTGAGTCATTTATAATTTTTTTATTTTTTAAAAATATACTTTTTTAAATTTTTTTATTTACCGGATAATGCTACACCCGAACATTTGTCTTTTTTTTTTTGCTTCACTTGTTCACAAATTCAGGATAAACTAATTTAAAAAATTTAAAAATTTTCAACCTTTTTATTTTTTAGATATTTTTGGAATTTTTTATTTTTCTACTATTAGAAAAAAATTATTTTTTTAGTTTAAAAATTAAAAAATAATAAATTTACAGATCTATTGTTTACTAGATATTGCTGGAGTTTATTTTATTTTTATAATTTAAATAAAAAATTTAATCTTAAAATTAAAAAATTCAAAAATAAAAATTTTAGTTATTTGAAATTTTTAATTTTTTTAAAAATATTTTTTATACACCTGTATAGTTGACTTTTTTTTGTTGCACTTGTTCACAAATTAAGAATAAGTTAATTTTAAAAATTAAAAATTTTTCATTTTTTTTGTTTTTTGGATATTGTTGGAATTTTTTATTTTTTACTATTAGAAAAAAATATTTTTTTAGTTTAAAAAAAAAAATAATAAATTTACAAATCTATTATTTACTAGATATTGCTAGACTTTATTTTATTTTTTAATATAAATAAAAGAATTTAATCATATAATTTAAAAATTAAAAAAAATTATTTTTTAAAATTTTAATTTTTTTAAAATAATTTTTTATTTTTTTATTTACCGGATAATGCTACACCCGGACAATTGACTTTTTTTTCTACACTTGTTTACAAATTAAGAATAAATGAATTTAAAAATTCAAAATTTTTCAATTTTTTATTTTTTGTATATCGTTGGAAGTTTTTATTTTTCTACTATTAGAAAATGAATTATTTTTTTAGTTTAAAAAATAATAAATTTACAAATATGTTGTTTCAAATATAAATAAAAGAATTTAATCATATAAATTAAAAATTAAAAAATAAAATATTTAGTTTTTTAAAATTTTAAAATTTTTTAAAAATAATTTTTTATTTTTTTATTTACCGGATAATGCTACACCCGGACAATTGACCTTTTTTTGCTCCACTTGTTCAAAAATTAAGAATAAATTAATTTAAAAAATAAAATTTTTCAATTTTTTATTTTTTGTATATCGTTTGAATTTTTTATTTTTATACTATTAGAAAATAAATTATTTTTTTAGTTTTAAAAAAAATAAATTTACAGATATGTTGTTTACTAGATATTGCTGGACTTTATTTTATTTTTCTTATTTAAATAAAAGAATTTAATCATACACTTTTAAAACTCAAAAATAAAAAATTGAGTCATTTATAATTTTTTTATTTTTTAAAAATATACTTTTTTAAATTTTTTTATTTACCGGATAATGCTACACCCGAACATTTGTCTTTTTTTTTTTGCTTCACTTGTTCACAAATTCAGGATAAACTAATTTAAAAAATTTAAAAATTTTCAACCTTTTTATTTTTTAGATATTTTTGGAATTTTTTATTTTTCTACTATTAGAAAAAAATTATTTTTTTAGTTTAAAAATTAAAAAATAATAAATTTACAGATCTATTGTTTACTAGATATTGCTGGAGTTTATTTTATTTTTATAATTTAAATAAAAAAATTTAATCTTAAAATTAAAAAATTCAAAAATAAAAATTTTAGTTATTTGAAATTTTTAATTTTTTTAAAAATATTTTTTATACACCTGTATAGTTGACTTTTTTTTGTTGCACTTGTTCACAAATTAAGAATAAGTTAATTTTAAAAATTAAAAATTTTTCATTTTTTTTGTTTTTTGGATATTGTTGGAATTTTTTATTTTTTACTATTAGAAAAAAAATATTTTTTTAGTTTAAAAAAAAAAATAATAAATTTACAAATCTATTATTTACTAGATATTGCTAGACTTTATTTTATTTTTTAATATAAATAAAAGAATTTAATCATATAATTTAAAAATTAAAAAAAATTATTTTTTTAAAATTTTAATTTTTTTAAAAATAATTTTTTATTTTTTTATTTACCGGATAATGCTACACCCGGACAATTGACTTTTTTTTCTACACTTGTTTACAAATTAAGAATAAATGAATTTAAAAATTCAAAATTTTCAATTTTTTATTTTTTGTATATCGTTGGAAGTTTTTATTTTTCTACTATTAGAAAATGAATTATTTTTTTAGTTTAAAAAATAATAAATTTACAAATATGTTGTTTCAAATATAAATAAAAGAATTTAATCATATAAATTAAAAATTAAAAAATAAAATATTTAGTTTTTTAAAATTTTAAAATTTTTTAAAAATAATTTTTTATTTTTTTATTTACCGGATAATGCTACACCCGGACAATTGACCTTTTTTTGCTCCACTTGTTCAAAAATTAAGAATAAATTAATTTAAAAAATAAAATTTTTCAATTTTTTATTTTTTGTATATCGTTTGAATTTTTTATTTTTATACTATTAGAAAATAAATTATTTTTTTAGTTTTAAAAAAAATAAATTTACAGATATGTTGTTTACTAGATATTGCTGGACTTTATTTTATTTTTCTTATTTAAATAAAAGAATTTAATCATACACTTTTAAAACTCAAAAATAAAAAATTGAGTCATTTATAATTTTTTATTTTTTAAAAATATACTTTTTTAAATTTTTTTATTTACCGGATAATGCTACACCCGAACATTTGTCTTTTTTTTTTGCTTCACTTGTTCACAAATTCAGGATAAACTAATTTAAAAAATTTAAAAATTTTCAACCTTTTTATTTTTTAGATATTTTTGGAATTTTTTATTTTTCTACTATTAGAAAAAAATTATTTTTTTAGTTTAAAAATTAAAAAATAATAAATTTACAGATCTATTGTTTACTAGATATTGCTGGAGTTTATTTTATTTTTATAATTTAAATAAAAAAATTTAATCTTAAAATTAAAAAATTCAAAAATAAAAATTTTAGTTATTTGAAATTTTTAATTTTTTTAAAAATATTTTTTATACACCTGTATAGTTGACTTTTTTTTGTTGCACTTGTTCACAAATTAAGAATAAGTTAATTTTAAAAATTAAAAATTTTTCATTTTTTTTGTTTTTTGGATATTGTTGGAATTTTTTATTTTTTACTATTAGAAAAAAAATATTTTTTTAGTTTAAAAAAAAAATAATAAATTTACAAATCTATTATTTACTAGATATTGCTAGACTTTATTTTATTTTTTAATATAAATAAAAGAATTTAATCATATAATTTAAAAATTAAAAAAAATTATTTTTTTAAAATTTTAATTTTTTTAAAAATAATTTTTTATTTTTTATTTACCGGATAATGCTACACCCGGACAATTGACTTTTTTTTCTACACTTGTTTACAAATTAAGAATAAATGAATTTAAAAATTCAAAATTTTCAATTTTTTATTTTTTGTATATCGTTGGAAGTTTTTATTTTTCTACTATTAGAAAATGAATTATTTTTTTAGTTTAAAAAATAATAAATTTACAAATATGTTGTTTCAAATATAAATAAAAGAATTTAATCATATAAATTAAAAATTAAAAAATAAAATATTTAGTTTTTTAAAATTTTAAAATTTTTTAAAAATAATTTTTTATTTTTTTATTTACCGGATAATGCTACACCCGGACAATTGACCTTTTTTTGCTCCACTTGTTCAAAAATTAAGAATAAATTAATTTAAAAAATAAAATTTTTCAATTTTTTATTTTTTGTATATCGTTTGAATTTTTTATTTTTATACTATTAGAAAATAAATTATTTTTTTAGTTTTAAAAAAAATAAATTTACAGATATGTTGTTTACTAGATATTGCTGGACTTTATTTTATTTTTCTTATTTAAATAAAAGAATTTAATCATACACTTTTAAAACTCAAAAATAAAAAATTGAGTCATTTATAATTTTTTTATTTTTTAAAAATATACTTTTTTAAATTTTTTTATTTACCGGATAATGCTACACCCGAACATTTGTCTTTTTTTTTTTGCTTCACTTGTTCACAAATTCAGGATAAACTAATTTAAAAAATTTAAAAATTTTCAACCTTTTTATTTTTTAGATATTTTTGGAATTTTTTATTTTTCTACTATTAGAAAAAAATTATTTTTTTAGTTTAAAAATTAAAAAATAATAAATTTACAGATCTATTGTTTACTAGATATTGCTGGAGTTTATTTTATTTTTATAATTTAAATAAAAAAATTTAATCTTAAAATTAAAAAATTCAAAAATAAAAATTTTAGTTATTTGAAATTTTTAATTTTTTTAAAAATATTTTTTATACACCTGTATAGTTGACTTTTTTTTGTTGCACTTGTTCACAAATTAAGAATAAGTTAATTTTAAAAATTAAAAATTTTTCATTTTTTTTTGTTTTTTGGATATTGTTGGAATTTTTTATTTTTTACTATTAGAAAAAAATATTTTTTTAGTTTAAAAAAAAAAATAATAAATTTACAAATCTATTATTTACTAGATATTGCTAGACTTTATTTTATTTTTTAATATAAATAAAAGAATTTAATCATATAATTTAAAAATTAAAAAAAATTATTTTTTAAAATTTTAATTTTTTTAAAAATAATTTTTATTTTTTATTTACCGGATAATGCTACACCCGGACAATTGACTTTTTTTTCTACACTTGTTTACAAATTAAGAATAAATGAATTTAAAAATTCAAAATTTTTCAATTTTTTATTTTTTGTATATCGTTGGAAGTTTTTATTTTTCTACTATTAGAAAATGAATTATTTTTTTAGTTTAAAAAATAATAAATTTACAAATATGTTGTTTCAAATATAAATAAAAGAATTTAATCATATAAATTAAAAATTAAAAAATAAAATATTTAGTTTTTTAAAATTTTAAAATTTTTTAAAAATAATTTTTTATTTTTTTATTTACCGGATAATGCTACACCCGGACAATTGACCTTTTTTTGCTCCACTTGTTCAAAAATTAAGAATAAATTAATTTAAAAAATAAAAATTTTTCAATTTTTTATTTTTTGTATATCGTTTGAATTTTTTATTTTTATACTATTAGAAAATAAATTATTTTTTTAGTTTTAAAAAAAATAAATTTACAGATATGTTGTTTACTAGATATTGCTGGACTTTATTTTATTTTTCTTATTTAAATAAAAGAATTTAATCATACACTTTTAAAACTCAAAAATAAAAAATTGAGTCATTTATAATTTTTTTATTTTTTAAAAATATACTTTTTTAAATTTTTTTATTTACCGGATAATGCTACACCCGAACATTTGTCTTTTTTTTTTGCTTCACTTGTTCACAAATTCAGGATAAACTAATTTAAAAAATTTAAAAATTTTCAACCTTTTTATTTTTTAGATATTTTTGGAATTTTTTATTTTTCTACTATTAGAAAAAAATTATTTTTTTAGTTTAAAAATTAAAAAATAATAAATTTACAGATCTATTGTTTACTAGATATTGCTGGAGTTTATTTTATTTTTATAATTTAAATAAAAAATTTAATCTTAAAATTAAAAAATTCAAAAATAAAAATTTTAGTTATTTGAAATTTTTAATTTTTTTAAAAATATTTTTTATACACCTGTATAGTTGACTTTTTTTTGTTGCACTTGTTCACAAATTAAGAATAAGTTAATTTTAAAAATTAAAAATTTTTCATTTTTTTTTGTTTTTTGGATATTGTTGGAATTTTTTATTTTTTACTATTAGAAAAAAAATATTTTTTTAGTTTAAAAAAAAAATAATAAATTTACAAATCTATTATTTACTAGATATTGCTAGACTTTATTTTATTTTTTAATATAAATAAAAGAATTTAATCATATAATTTAAAAATTAAAAAAAATTATTTTTTTAAAATTTTAATTTTTTTAAAAATAATTTTTATTTTTTATTTACCGGATAATGCTACACCCGGACAATTGACTTTTTTTTCTACACTTGTTTACAAATTAAGAATAAATGAATTTAAAAATTCAAAATTTTTCAATTTTTTATTTTTTGTATATCGTTGGAAGTTTTTATTTTTCTACTATTAGAAAATGAATTATTTTTTTAGTTTAAAAAATAATAAATTTACAAATATGTTGTTTCAAATATAAATAAAAGAATTTAATCATATAAATTAAAAATTAAAAAATAAAATATTTAGTTTTTTAAAATTTTAAAATTTTTTAAAAATAATTTTTTATTTTTTTATTTACCGGATAATGCTACACCCGGACAATTGACCTTTTTTTGCTCCACTTGTTCAAAAATTAAGAATAAATTAATTTAAAAAATAAAAATTTTTCAATTTTTTATTTTTTGTATATCGTTTGAATTTTTTATTTTTATACTATTAGAAAATAAATTATTTTTTTAGTTTTAAAAAAAATAAATTTACAGATATGTTGTTTACTAGATATTGCTGGACTTTATTTTATTTTTCTTATTTAAATAAAAGAATTTAATCATACACTTTTAAAACTCAAAAATAAAAAATTGAGTCATTTATAATTTTTTTATTTTTTAAAAATATACTTTTTTAAATTTTTTTATTTACCGGATAATGCTACACCCGAACATTTGTCTTTTTTTTTTTGCTTCACTTGTTCACAAATTCAGGATAAACTAATTTAAAAAATTTAAAAATTTTCAACCTTTTTATTTTTTAGATATTTTTGGAATTTTTTATTTTTCTACTATTAGAAAAAAATTATTTTTTTAGTTTAAAAATAATAAATTTACAGATCTATTGTTTACTAGATATTGCTGGAGTTTATTTTATTTTTATAATTTAAATAAAAAAATTTAATCTTAAAATTAAAAAATTCAAAACTAAAAATTTTAGTTATTTGAAATTTTTAATTTTTTTAAAAATATTTTTTATACACCCGTATAGTTGACTTTTTTTGTTGCACTTGTTCATAAATTAAGAATAAGTTAATTTTAAAAATTAAAAATTTTTTATTTTTTTTGTTTTTTGGATATTGTTGGTGTAAGACCCGGTTAATTAATGGTTAATTAACCCATAAATGAGAATTTATTCTAGAAAGCCAAAAATGTTATTTTTATGGCTAAATGTGATAGAGGAAATTGAGACGAGAATTTCGGTACCAATTTTATAGAAATCGGACCAAGATTGGACCGAACGGGCCAAACCGGACCAACCGGACCCAAAGTGGGCCCTTGGCCCAACATAACTAAACCAAAACCCTAGTTTTCAGCACTCTCTCTCCTCACACAACACCAAAACACGCTGAAAATTGAGATGGAAGGGGGAAGAACACTCTCTCAACTTCCTTCTCTCACTTGATCTTCAAACCACCATAACTTTTGATCTAGAGCTCCGATTGCCGCTCCGTTTGCGGCCACGCGTTCACCGCGGAGAGCTCTACAAAACCCATACAATCAATCTTGAGGTAATCCACGTTTTACTGTTCGAAATTCCAGCCCTTGATTTCGAGTTTCATGAGCAAAAATGTTGAGATTTTGGGTTCTTTGATGTTATAGGACCCAACTCTCTTGAAGGAGAAGGTTAATCTTGTCTCCTTGGACCTTGGGTATGGTAAGATTCTCAACCCTAGTATAATTTGTTGTTCTATGATGTTTGGGTATTGAGATGTTGTGTATGGGTATGATGATTGTGGCTTAGGTTGTGTATATGTGAATATTGGAGCTTGATTGGTGATTTTGGAAAGCTTGGAAGAGGGTTTTGTGTGATAAAATCTGTTCTTGGAGGTGTTGATACCTTGAGAGCTTGTGGACAAGTGGTTTGGAAGTGCTCCGGTTGAGCTTGGGGAATCGGCTAAGGTATGGTTTTGGTTTCCCGTATCTAATATGTAATGTGGTAGGAAATACTTAGGCTAGAGGCCCTAAGATAGGCATTGAATTGTTGGTGTTGTTGAATTGTTGAAATATATGATGTGTTCATATATGTGATTATGAATATTGATGCCTTGATTGTGTGAAATATGAGAAATACATGTTGTGATATATGCTTGATGGATGATTGAGGTTGAATTGATGGGTGGTACCATGTTGATGGTGAGTATGATGTTGATTATGTATAATGATGGTTAATTGGAAATGGTATTATTGGAAATTGGGATGAGGAAGGATGTATGACATGATATTGTGTTTGTCCTTTAGCCATTTGATTGAGAAGTGTTAAAATGGTTGGATGTGGTTTTGGAAACCTTGGTAAAGTGTCAATGTGTGAGTTGAGGATGGCTTCTTGTTGATTTTGGTACATTTTGAATGATTTCAAAGAGAAGGGTTGAAATTGGCATGTTTGATTGATTTTGAAAAGAGTTGAAAGTGGCTTGTTTTGAAAATGGCACCTTGTGGTTTTGTATGAAAACATGGTTTTTGGGCATACTTTGACGGGACATAACTTGGACTACGGATCTCTGATTTGTTCCAAATCTGTTTAGAAATGAAATTGGATCTGGGATGTCCATGCCGTTCGAAGAACGGGTGAAAAACGATTTAAAATGAGGAAGTTATGTCCGTCGGAAGATTGGGGTTTGAATCTGTAAATTCTGCAGCTTTTAACTTAGAAAATTTTTAGCAGAATGACCCCTCGCGCGTAGGCGCACTTGGTGCGTACGCGCCGTTCTTTGAGAAAGCGCTATCCACGCGTGCGCGTACGCGTGGACCTGTTTTCATCCCAAAGTTGATTTTTGAGTTTTAAAAGCCAAATTTCATACTTCTAAGCCTCCGATCTCACCACTTATGTCTTAAATCATTATGATATGCCTAGCATGAGAAAAAGGGCTAGTGAATGTGGTAACTTGCGAGTGAAGCAAGGGAAAAATGAATGATCATTGAGGATCAAAGATGATTATGTGAGATGCGGAGAATGGCGGTGGAAGTGCTTGTTGTGCCATGGGCCGAAGGGCCGTAATTGTTAATGAATTGGCTGGTTATGGATTTAACCGTGAGCCGGATGGCTAGATTATTGCCGTGTTACGGCGGAGCCATGTTTATGGCCAAGTATAAATGCATATATGATGTTGATTGAATTGTGAAGGTTTGCACTTCCACCATTGGAGATGAGGGTTTCCCTGGGTAGTAGCAATGGCTAGCCACCATGTGCTCCAGGTTGAGACTCGAAGCTCTTTTGACCCTATGTCGTAAGTGTGGCCGGGCACTGTGAAAGGCCCGGATGAGCTCGCCCCCATAAATATTCACCAGTGATGGTGATGGATAAATATTCACCAGTGAGGGTGATGGATATGGATCATGATTATGATCAAGTTTATGATGAGTATAACTCGAGTTGGGGATGCACGACAGAGGGACAGTCCAATGGCTAGCTACCAGGACTTGTCGGGTTGGCTCTATAACCAACAGATGATATCATCAGCCACTAGGGACAGGCATGCATCATAAGCATACTACATGAATTGTTTGAGATTGCCTATTTGACTGCATATTACTTGCTAATTGCCTAAATGCCTTATTTGTTCCTATTTGTAAATCTCTTGTCTGATATAACTGTGTTTGCTATATTATACTCCTGCTGGTTGTTGGGAGGTCTGAAGGAAGTAGAAAGGGAAGTATTAGTTAGACTGAAGGATCTTTAGTTAGTTGCCGCTTACGGTTTAGCTTGTTTATAAGCTTTGATATTTTCTGGAGGAAGTTCTAGGATTGCCTTCGGCTTTCCTCTATTATTATGTATTATATATGTGGAAGCTGTTACCGTACTGGGGACCTCTGGTTCTCACCCATGCGGATTTTGTGGTTTTCAGACGCAGGACGCGAGGCTTCTCGTTGAGGCATGCTGGGGACTTCTGGATTAGCGAAGATTCTTGTTCTCGGGACTCTATCTTGATTTATATATCTTGTTTAGATACTTTTATCTCCATTAAATAATACAAACTGTGATGACTCCTTCTAGAGGGGATTTTGGAGATTAGGTTTTCGGTATTTGTGTCCCTTTGGGTTTTCCTTGGGGTTTTCCTTATTTTATTATATGTATATTGCTATGCTCGAACCGGTTACCTTCGCAGCCGGATTTTGAGTCTTGATATTCCTGTTTTTGATACTCTTTATATATATGATCTTGCGTTAGCTTATCCTTTGCTCGTTGTGTTAGTGATCGGAGTGTTGCGCTTTCGAGTTGCGTTTTTTTGTTTACCCCCTTTTTTCTACAAGGCTCCTAGTTATAATCAATCATTCATACTACTATACGTACTAAATTTTTGTTTTAGAGGTCGTAATACCTTGCCATCTCTGAATTATGACTTAAGCATAAGTCTCTGTATGGTAGGGTGTTACATTATGGTATCAGAGCAGTTCGTTCCTGTAGAGCCTGAGGAATGGACTGACTATGCTTCTGTGCATTCTCTGTATGTGTGTTATGTGCTGTTAGTATATCTACTTGATATAGTTGGCATAAACGTTCATGAGCATGCATTTGGGACTTTAAAGTACTAAACTTCCGATATTGAGACTGATCAACTTAATATCGATTGTTTGGTGTGTATAGGAACCAGATGGCGCCTCGTGGACGCGGTAGAGGCCGTGGGAGAGGTCGTACTAATGCTCGTGCGCCGGAGACTAACCCTAATGACCCGGTGAACTTTATGACTGCGTTGGAGAATATGGCTGCTGCTATGCAAGCCACTGCTGAGGCTCTTGGTCAACAGATGAACAACCATGGTAATGACGGAGGTGGAGTTCAGGGCCCGATGACACTGGTGAACTTTTTGAAGGTTAATCCACCTAAGTTCAAGGGAACTACTAGCCCGACTGAGGCCGATACATGGTTTCAGGCTATAGAGCGAGCACTGCAAGCACAAGTGGTACCTGAAGGACAGCGTGTCGAGTTCGCTACCTATATGCTCACAGGTGAAGCGTCGCATTGGTGGCAAGGTATCCGTCGTCTTCTGCAGCAGGGTGATGATTATATCACCTGGGATGTCTTCCAAGAGGAGTTCTATAAGAAGTACTTTCCGACTTCTGCTAGGACGGCCAAGGAGCTTGAATTGTTGCAGCTGAAGCAGGGTACTATGTCCGTATCTGAGTATACTGACAAGTTTGAGGAGCTGTTCAGATTCTCTCGTATGTGTCAAGGGACTCCGGTGGAATATGAGGAATGGAAGTGTGTTAAGTACGAGGGAGGACTCCGGAGTGATATTTTCGGTTCGGTGGGGCCAATGGAGATTAGGACTTTCTCCGAATTGGTGAACAAGTGTAGGGTTGCTGAAGAGTGTGTGAAGAGGGCAGCCGCTGAGAAAGGAAGTCACAAAGGATCATTTCCACAGAACCGAGGGAAGAGCTTTGCACCTAGAGGTCTGTCTTTCAAGAGGGGAGGTTCTTTTAGGAGGCCCAACAACAACTACTCCCAAGGGAAAAGGTTTGGGAAGCAGCCTCAGAATGATCAAGCTTGTACTAGGTGTGGGAGTCACCATCCGGGAGTACCATGCAAGGCCGGATGGGGTTTGTGCTACAATTGTGGAAAGGCGGGGCATAAAGCCGCAAGTTGTCCAGAGAAGCAAAAGCAAGGTGCTGGGAAAGCACAACAGACTGGTCGGGTGTTCACCACCTCAGCTGTGGGTGCAGAAGGATCTGAGACACTCATTCGAGGTAACTGTGAAATGGCTGGTCAAACTTTAAATGCTTTATTTGATTCGGGAGCATCGCATTCATTTATTGCATTTGAGAAAGCCCATGAGTTAGGATTGAAGATCGTAACCTTAGGTTATGACCTAAAGGTACATAATGCTACCCATGAAGCCATGGTAACTAGGCTAGGATGCCCGAAAGTTTCGTTCAGGTTCAAGCAGCGTGATTTTATCCATAATTTAATCTGCTTACCGATGATCGGTCTTGATCTTATCTTGGGATTGGACTGGTTATCTGAGAACCATGTCCTGCTTGATTGTTCTACAAAGTCGGTGTACTTTATGCCGGAAGATACAGAAGGGCCGGTCGTGGTGAATAATTATTACTTGAATTCGATGATGGTGAACTGTTCTGGAATCGAATGTCAGGGTATCCTGTTGTTAACCGCTGGTGTTTCGGGTGATGATCAAAAGTTGGATCAGATTCTGGTAGTGTGTGAGTTTCCGGAAGTGTTTCTCGATGATATTGAGGAATTTCCACCTAACCGAGAGGTCGAGTTTGCTATTGAGTTGGTGCCTGGGGCGGGACCAATCTCAAGTGCTCCTTATAGGATGTCACCGTTAGAGATGGCCGAGCTAAAGTCTCAGTTAGAGGAATTGTTGGGTAAGAACTTTATCCGACCAAGTGTTTCCCCGTGGGGTGCTCCAGTATTACTGGTAAAGAAGAAAGATGGAAGTATGCGGCTCTGTGTGGATTACAGGCAGCTGAACAAGGTCACCATAAAGAATAAATACCCATTGCCGAGGATTGATGATCTCATGGATCAATTACAAGGAGCTGGGGTTTTCTCCAAGATCGATTTGCGATCCGGTTATCACCAGATAAGGGTGAGGGGTGAGGATATCCCTAAGACTGCTTTCAGGACTCGTTATGGTCATTACGAGTATACTGTAATGTCTTTTGGGTTAACGAACGCTCCTGCAGTGTTTATGGATTACATGAATAGAGTGTTCCGTCCGTTTCTGGATAAATTCGTTGTTGTCTTCATTGACGACATACTAATTTACTCCAAGACCGAAGAAGAGCATGCGGAACACTTGCGGACCGTGTTGCAAATTTTAAAGGAGAAGAAACTCTATGCGAAATTGTCTAAGTGTGAGTTTTGGAAGGATGAGGTAAAGTTTTTGGGTCACGTGGTGAGTAAGAGGGGAATAGCCGTAGATCCAACTAAGGTGGAGGCTGTGATGGAATGGAAGCAACCAACCACAGTAACTGAGATAAGGAGTTTTCTGGGTTTATCTAGCTATTACCGAAGGTTCATCAAAGGCTTTTCGCAATTAGCTTTGCCGTTGACAAAGTTAACTCGCAAAGACACTCTGTTTGTTTGGACTCCTGAGTGCGAGGAGAGCTTTCAGGCATTGAAGAAAAAGTTGACCACTGCACCTGTGTTAGTGTTACCTGAGCCGAACGAGCCTTTTGAGGTGTACTGTGATGCATCGTTGAAGGGTCTAGGGTGCGTGCTGATGCAGCATCATAATGTGGTGGCGTATGCCTCACGACAGTTGAGACCTCATGAAGTTAGTTACCCTACGCACGATCTGGAACTCGCTGCGGTCGTATTTGCCTTGAAGGTGTGGAGGCATTATCTCTATGGGGTTAAGTTCCAAGTCTTTTCCGATCACAAGAGTTTGAAATACCTCTTTGATCAGAAAGAGCTTAATATGAGGCAAAGGAGGTGGATCGAATTATTGAAGGACTACGACTTTGAGTTGAATTACCATCCGGGAAAAGCGAATATAGTGGCGGATGCGTTAAGTCGGAAGTCATTATATGCGTCTTGGATGATGCTTCAAGAGGAGAAGTTGCTCAAGGGATTCGAGAGTCTAAAAATTGGTGCTCGAGAAGTATCTGGAAACTTGTGTTTGAGCCGATTAGAAATCTCAAGTGACTTTAAGTCCGAACTCCTAAAGGCTCATGAAAATGATGAAGCATTATGGAAGGTGTTACCGGCTATCGAGCAAGGAAAACAGTGGAGAGTGTCGGAAGAAAAAGATGGGTTATGGAGATTCAAGGGTAGGATCATTGTGCCGGATGTTGGTACTTTGAGACAAGATATCTTAAGGGAGGCACACAAAAGTGGATTCTCCATTCACCCGGGAAGTACTAAGATGTACCATGATTTAAAGGTGATGTTTTGGTGGCCGGGTATGAAGAATGATGTGGCGGAATATGTTTCAAAGTGCTTAACTTGTCAAAAGGTAAAGATTGAACATCAAAGACCTTCCGGGATGTTGCAACCTTTAGAGGTTCCGCAATGGAAGTGGGAAAGTATTGCAATGGACTTTGTGTCGGGATTGCCAAGGACTAGGACTGGTTTTGATGCTATCTGGGTGATTGTGGACCGACTGACGAAGTCAGCTCACTTTTTGCCCATTCGGATGACTTACACCCTTGAGGAGCTAGCTCGGTTATACATAAAGGAGATTGTGAGACTCCATGGTGTACCTGCTACTATAATCTCTGATAGAGATCCTCGTTTCACTTCGAGGTTCTGGGGTGCATTTCAGAAAGCTTTTGGAACCCGATTAAGCTTGAGTACAGCTTACCATCCTCAAACAGATGGTCAATCTGAGAGGACGATCCAAACACTAGAGGATATGTTGAGAGCTTGTGTTTTGGACCAACCGACGAGTTGGGATCGGTATATGCCGTTAGTGGAGTTTGCATACAATAATAGTTACCATGCGAGCATCGGAATGGCTCCGTATGAGGCATTGTATGGGAGGAAATGTCAATCTCCACTATGTTGGTATGAAGCTGGAGAGAAAGGCTTGTTGGGGCCAGAAATGATAGCTGAAACCACTGAACAAGTCAAGAAAATCCGAGACAGGATGCTTACGGCGCAGAGTCGCCAAAAGAGTTACGCCGATCAGAGGTGGAAGCCCTTGGAATTTGAGGAAGGAGATCATGTTTTCCTGAAGGTTACTCCGACCACAGGAGTAGGTAGAGCGATTAAAGCAAAGAAGTTGAATCCTCGATACATTGGTCCATTTCAGATCCTGGAGAGGATTGGGCCGGTGGCGTATCGGGTGGCTCTACCACCTCATCTTTCGAACCTGCACGATGTGTTTCACGTGTCACAGCTTCGGAAGTACACTCCTGATGCTAGCCATGTGTTAGAACCTGAATCAGTTCAGTTAAGAGAAGATTTGACGCTTCCAGTGGCTCCAGTTAGAATTGACGATACTAGTATCAAACGATTGCGTGGAAAAGAGGTTTCATTAGTCAAAGTGGCTTGGAGTCGAGGCGGTGTTGAAGAACACACTTGGGAACTTGAGTCGGAGATTGATGAGATATTTTGGTGAGAAACGAATTTCTACCAAAACACCCAAAACTAACCGGCAAGTGCACCGGGTCGTGTCAAGTAATAAAAACTCACGGGAGTGAGGTCGATCCCACAGGGATTGAAGGATTGAGCAATTTTAGTTTAGTGGTTGATTTAGTCAAGCGAATCAAGTGTTGGTTGGGTGACTTGTAATTTGCAGAATGTAAATTGCATGAAATTAAAGAGAGCGGGAAAGTAAATTGCTGAAACTTAAAGGACAAGAAATTAAATGACAGAAACTTAAAGTGCAAGAAATGTAAATTGCAGAATCTTAAAGTGCAAGAAATGTAAATTGCTTGAAAAGTAAAGGGGATTGGGATGAGGATTTGCAGAATTTAAACAAGGAAAAACTAAATTGCATCAAACAGAAGAGGAAAAGGGAATTGGGATTGAACCGGATCTTATAACAGCAAAGTAAATGAACAATGAAAGCATTAAACAGAGAATTGAAATGAGAATTTAGATCTCAGGACCCAGAGACTAGAAAACCAAGTCTAGATCTCAATGCCTTCCTAGATCCAACAAGAGCAATAGCAAGGAAATTGTAAATTGCAAAGAAAAGAGATGAAGAACAATAAACCGGAAATGAAATTCAGTAAATAAAGCAGAGAGATCCAAGATTGAGATTGAAACAGAATTTCTTCAATTCTCCAATCCAAGATCCAAGACAAAATGTAAAATGAAATTGAAAGCAATGAAAACAAGAAATTAAAGTTCACTCAAGTTCAAAAGCTCTCCGAAAACTATATTGAAAATTCTAAAAGGAAAGCTCTCAAAGGAAAACTCTCCAAGAAAAGCTCCCCAATAACTTGAATTCTATCCTATTTATACACTTTCCAAAATGATCTTCAAGCCTTGAGTTGGGCCTTTGTTCTTGATGGAATTGGGTTGAAAGAGGCCTTGGTTGATTGCTCTTGAAGATTGAAGAAGAACCGAAGTGAACCAATTGAACCGGTTTTTGAAGTTGGCCAAAGTTAGTCTCAACGTTAGGGTCAAAGTTAGGGGTCTAACTTTGCCCCTAACTTTTCATAGCAGCAAGCTTGATTTCCTGGTTTGGACGTTGGTGCCAACGTTAGGGGTCTAACTTTGACCCTAACGTTGGCAATGCTTATTGCTAGTGGCGCCAACGTTAGCCTCCAAGTTAGGGGGCTAACGTTGGCGCAAACGTTGGCCTACCTCCTTTGTGATTCAAGTGCCAACGTTAGCCTCCAAGTTAGGGGGCTAACGTTGGCGCAAACGTTGGCCACTTCCAGGGAGTGATTTACATGCCCAACGTTAGCCTCCAAGTTAGGGGGCTAACGTTGGGGCTAACTTCATGCAACCCGGTTCAATTTTCACTTATTCCCTTGTCCTTTCTTCACTCCTAGTCATTCCTCTTTGCTTCAACCTTTCTCCAAGCCTTCTTCACCTATCATTGATCAACCAAACTAATCAAAGCTTTGCTCAAAATCATGAGGTATTCAATCTTCCACAATATGCAACAAATATAGCTCAAAACCTCATGAAATGGCATGAATTCACATATGGTTGGTTCAATCAAGGGAAACATGAAAATCTACTCAATTAGCTTGCTTGTAGCTCAAGAAAGTGCATAATTCTAATGAAAACTAAAGAAAAAGACTAGCTAAAATGGGCTAAGATGACTTGTCATCACAACACCAAACTTAAAGCTTGCTTGTCCCCAAGCAAGAAATGAATTATTAAGAAGAAAGAATGAAATGGAAGAGGAAGTTCATGCTAGTAGAGTGTTATTGATAGTTCATGGGGTTTTATGTGGATATGCAAATGCTCACTTCTTATTGACTCCTAGGCTTAGAAAGTCTCCTTCAAGCTTCAAGTGACATACTGCTATGACCTCTCATTATTCCTTTATCCTTGGCTTTTACTTTATTCACAAGCTTTATTTGAGTGTCATGTGTAGCAAGTTCATTTTCTTTTCTTTATACTTGACACATTATTCACCATAGACACTTGGCTCACATTCCTTCTTAAAACATTGATGCCCAGCACCTCTTTGGCTACTAAATGTTTTGTGGTTAGGTTGCTCTTGATAATGGATTTTCAGCTGATGATCCCGGGTTAGTTAACCCAAGTCACCAAGTGTTGAGGCACTCCTAAGAGCTTACTAATCCAAGCAGATCCTAGTACAAAAACATCACAGGCATATATTTCAAAGTTCAAGCTATTGGTGTCCAGCTTTATTTCTTTTTGTTTTTCTTTTGTTTTGCCACTTTTTGGCTCTCTTTGTTCTTTCTTTCTTTTTGTTTTTCTTTCTAACCAAGGAATTCAATTCAATTGAGATTCATAGACAGTAGGCCACTCTCTACTTAGAAGGAGATATCCTAGCTCTTTATTCACTAAAAGTGAGTTATTATACAATCACACACACACCACCACTTACTTTTATTCCACTTCTAACTAACAGAGACTATTATTCTTCACATTCAAACTGTTCTTTTATTGAATTAAAAGATGCAGGGGACAACATATGCTTCTTGTCAAGTGAAAATGAACACACAAGCCAACATAAAAACCAGCCTACAAAAACATAATTGATGCATACTACACTAACAGTTTCTGTTAAAATGGGCATATTCATACTTCCAAATTAGAGCAATTCAATACTGATGGAGTTAAATGACAATACAACCTCTTGGTGGCTCCTTCTTCTTTCATCTCAGCTAATGGTGAGTAGTCCTCCCAGAAGAGTGATTGATTTTCTGCAGTG
This sequence comes from Arachis hypogaea, assembly GCF_003086295.3. Taxonomy (NCBI): domain Eukaryota; kingdom Viridiplantae; phylum Streptophyta; class Magnoliopsida; order Fabales; family Fabaceae; genus Arachis; species Arachis hypogaea. The sequence continues at coordinate 35,683 of NW_027255473.1, read as the reverse complement.
TTAATGGAAGTTGCTTGTTTCTCAAGCCCTTATGTGATTTGTTAGTGTGCAAGACTTTCTTGTAGGCGTTTGAACTTACTTTGGTGTGTGAACACCAAACTTAGTCTCTTGCCATGTTTTTTATCCATAACCATATGTGAAAGCGTAAATCTTTGCTAAAGGTAATAAAATTGAAAACTAGAAACAGACAATGCTTAAATGATTTGTCAGATTGCTTGGAGCTGGTAACTCTTTATATAGAAAGTGAGAATGTGCTTTTAAGTAAGATTTTGGTGGAACACCAAACTTAGAATCCTTCATTCTCCCTTAATATGTTTTGGTGTGAAACACCAAACTTAGCTCCTTGCAATACATACCACTCATTTAACCTTTTTATTGAACTAACTATGAAAAGAAAAGTACCTCCGGTTGGGTTGCCTCCCAACAAGCGCTCTTTTATTGTCACTAGCTTGACATCTTTCAATTCTTTTTAAGAGGGCTGTAGGTGTTGAACCTCTTTTTCCTTAACCCATTGTCCTCCCAAGTACAACTTTGCTCTGTGACCATTCACAGTGAATTGATTCTTTGTTGCCTCATCTAGCAGTTCAATATTCCCATAGGGAAAAATCTTTGTCACCAAGTATGGGCCAGTCCACTTAGACTTCAGTTTGCCAGGGAAGATTTTAAGCCTTGAATTATACAGGAGTACTTGTTGTCCAGGCTTGAATTCCTTCTTTGTGATCTTCTTGTCATGCCACTTCTTAGCTTTCTCCTTGTATATCTTTGCATTTTCATAAGCTTCCAGTCTGAATTCATCCAGTTCATTTAGTTGTAACAACCTTTTTTCTCCTGCAGCTTGGGGATCAAGGTTGAGGAGTTTAGTGGCCCAAAAAGCTCTGTGTTCAAGCTCTACAGGGAGGTGGCAGGATTTGCCATACAATAGCTGAAAGGGTGACTTGCCAATAGGAGTTTTAAAAGCTGTCCTATATGCCCACAATGCATCCTCTAGCTTTCTAGCCCAATCCTTTCTTGTGATTCCCACTGTTTTCTCTAGGATCTTCTTTAATTCTCTATTTGCAAGTTCAGCTTGGCCGTTAGTCTGAGGGTGGTAGGGTGTGGCTACTTTGTGAATTACTCCATATTTGTGAAGGAGTTTCTCCATTTGTTTGTTGCAAAAGTGACTACCACCATCACTAATAAGACTTTTGGGCACTCCAAACCTAGTGAAGATGTGCTTTTTGAGGAATTGGAGGACGATCTGTGCATCACAGTTGGTTGTGGCTATAGCTTCTACCCATTTTGAGACATATTCCACTGCTACCAGGATGTATCTAAAAGAATAGGAAGGAGGAAAAGGCCCCATGAAATCAATTCCCCACAGATCGAACAATTCTAATTCCAAGATAAAATTTTGAGGCATCTCATTCCTTCTTGTTAATCCTCCTGCTTTCTGGCATTCATTACATTGGTGTACATATTCTCTGGCATCCTTGAAAATAGTTGGCCAATAGAAGCCACTCTGTAGTATTTTTGCGGCTATTTTTTCTGGGCCAAAGTGTCCACCATAAGCTGAACCATGACAATGCCACAAGATGTCCCTCACTTCACTTTCAGGAATACACCTCCTGATCACTCCATCAGAGCATCTCTTGAATAAGAAGGGTTCATCCCATGAAAATTTCCTTGCTTCTTTAATCAACTTCTTCACTTGTTGCTTAGAGAATTCTTGCGGTATCTTCCTTCCCACTTTGTAATTTGCTATGTCAGCAAACCAAGGTGCTTGCTGGATCTGCAGAAGGTGCTCATCTGGGAAGCTTTCATTTATTGGCTGGGATGCTTTTTGATTTGTTTCATGTGGTAGTCTTGACAGATGATCAGCGACCTGATTTTCAGTGCCCTTCCTATCTCTTATTTCAATGTCAAATTCTTGTAGGAGCAGTATCCACCTGATGAGTCTTGGTTTAGCATCCTGTTTTGACATCAAATACTTAAGTGCAGCATGATCAGTGTAAACTACAACCTTCGATCCTATCAGATATGATCTAAACTTATCAAATGCATAGACTACAGCTAGCAACTCTTTTTCTGTTGTAGTGTAATTTCTTTGGGCCTCATTCAACACTTTACTTGCGTAATATATGACATGATGCAAATTCCCCTTCTTTTGCCCAAGTACAGCACCAATTGCAATGTCACTTGCATCACACATGAGTTCAAAAGGTAATCCCCAATCTGGGGGTGTGATTATTGGTGCTGTTGTGAGTTTATTTTTTAAAGTTTCAAATGCATGCTGACAGTTTTTATCAAAAACAAAAGGGTTATCAAGCATTAACAGATTACTTAAAGGTTTGGCTATTTTTGAAAAGTCCTTGATAAACCTTCTGTAAAATCCGGCATGCCCCAAGAAACTTCTAACAGATTTCACATTAATTGGTGGAGGGAGTTTTTCTATAATCTCAACCTTTGCCTTATCAACCTCTATCCCTTTTCTTGAGACTTTATGGCCAAGAACAATTCCTTCGGGTACCATAAAATGGCATTTCTCCCAGTTTAAAACCAAATTAGTTTCTTGGCACCGTTTCAAGACAAGAGTTAAATGGTTTAGGCAAGCATTGAAATTATCACCAAAAACAGAGAAGTCATCCATGAAGACTTCTAAAAATTTTTCGACCATATCAGAAAAAATGGAGAGCATACACCTTTGAAATGTGGCAGGGGCGTTGCAGAGCCCAAAAGGCATCCGCCTATACGCAAAAACTCCAAATGGACATGTGAAGGCAGTTTTCTCTTGGTCCTTGGGGTCTACCACGATTTGATTATACCCAGAATATCCGTCCAAGAAACAGTAATAGGCATGGCCGGCTAACCTTTCCAGCATCTGATCAATGAATGGGAGAGGGAAATGATCCTTCCTGGTGGCATCATTCAATCTTCTATAGTCTATGCACATTCTCCACCCAGTCACTGTTCTAGTAGGGATTAACTCATTCTTCTCATTAGTGATGACTGTCATCCCTCCCTTCTTTGGTACAACTTGAACCGGGCTTACCCATGGGCTGTCAGATATTGGGAATATTATCCCTGCATTCCACAACTTCATTACTTCCTTCTGGACAACTTCCTTCATTGTAGGATTTAGCCTTCTTTGTGGTTGAACCACTGGTTTGGAATTATCTTCCAAGAGGATCTTATGCATACATACTGCAGGGCTGATTCCCTTCAGATCATCAATGGTCCATCCTAAAGCATCTTTGTGAGCTTTGAGTACATCAAGAAGTTCTCCTTCTTCCTTCTTTGACAGGGATGAATTAATGATTACTGGGAAGCTCTCCGATGTGCCAAGGAATGCATATTTGAGATGGGTGGGTAAAGGTTTCAATTCTTGTCTTCGTACATCTTCTTTCTTATCTTGCCTTTCATATTGCTCAGTAAAGGTCTCAGCCACTTGTTCCTCTGTTGTTTCTTGATTTCCTTCTTGCTCTTGAAAATTTTCTTCCAAAGTTTCTTCCACCAAACTATCTATCATATCCACTCTCACATAATCTTCTTGCTCAGGAGCGTTTTGCATTGATTTGAACACATTTATAATCATTTGTTCATTATGGACCCTGAAGGTCATTTCTCCTTTTTCAACATCAATGATGGCCCTTGCTGTGTGTAGAAATGGCCTTCCCAGAATGATTGAGTCGTTTCCTTCTTCTTCAGTATCCAAAATTACAAAATCTACTGGGAAGATAAACTCCCCAATCTTTACTAACAGATTCTCCACAATTCCATTAGGTGTCTTGATTGATCTGTCAGCCATGACTAGCGACATCCTGGTGGGTTTAAGTTCTTCTATGGCAAGTTTTCTCATCATTGAGAGAGGCATTAAGTTGATGCTGGCACCCAGGTCACAGAGGGCCTTGTTGAGAATTATCTTGCCAATAGTGCATGAGACTACAAAGCTTCCCGGATCCTTAAGTTTTGGTGGAATACCCCGTTGGATCACAGCACTGCATTCCTCTGTGAGTAATATGGTTTCCCTTTCAAGCCAACTTCTTTTCTTGTTGATAAGATCCTTCAGAAACTTGGAATACAGAGGCATTTGCTCAAGTGCTTCGGCCAAGGGAATGTTGATTTCCAGCTTCTTAAAAATCTCAAGGAATTTGTGAAAATGCTTGTCATTAATCTCTTTGTTGAACCTTTGAGGGTATGGCAAGGGAGGAGTGAAGTTATTTCCCTGCCTTTGGTCCTTAGTTGGCCCTTCAATTACTTCCTTTCCCTTTCTTGATTTTTGTGGCTGATCTTCTTTTTCTTGAACTTGATTCTGAGTTGGCTCGCTTGCTGCCTCCTTCTTGTCATTGACTTTCTCTTCTTCAGCTTGTTTCTTGTCACTTTCCTTTGGCTTCTTGGTTGCTTCTTCATTTTTCACCAAGACTTTTCCACTCCTCAATTGTATTGCCTTGCATTCTTCCTTAGGATTTGGGATTGTGTCACTGGGCAGTGAGCTTGAAGATCTCTCAACAGAAATCTGTTTGGAGATTTGCCCAATTTGCCTCTCTAGGCTCTTCATGGAGGCTTCATGGTTCTTGGTTGTCATTTCTTGGTGTTTCCACATTTTGTCTATCAAGGTTTCCAAGTTGGTGAGTCTTTGAGATTCAGGTGATGCTTGTGGTGGGTTGTGAGATGTGGATGGTGGATGGTAGGCATTTTGGTTGGTGGGTTGATTATTAGATTGGTAATGGTTGGGGTTGGAGTAGTTGTTTTGAGGTTTTCTGTAGGGCTTTTGGTTAGTTTGCTGCTGGTTGTGGTTTTGGTTGTTTCTTAAAGTGTTTTGGTTTGAGTTTCTCTGCCATGGTTGTTGATTTTGGTTGTGATTGTCTCCCCACCTAAGGTTTGGGTGGTTCTTCCAAGAAGGGTTGTAAGTGTCACCATATACTTCATTTGGCCCAGAATTTTGGTTGTGCATGTACTGGACTTGTTCTTGCTGTTGCTCCTCTTGAGTCTCTTCACTCTGTCCCCATGTGGTTGATGGTTGGCTAATGTTGACTGCTGCAACTTGGAGACTATCAATCCTCTTAGCCATTTGCTCAAATTGTTGTTGAAATTGCTGTTGCATCATCTTGTTTTGAGCTAGGATTGAATCCACTCCGTCTAGTTCCATTACTCCTCTTCTTTGTGATGGTTGGCGGCTTCTTTGATGAGCAAAGAAATATTGATTGTTGGCCACCATATCCACAAGATTCTGAGCTTCCTCAGCAGTTTTCATTAGTTGTAGTGAACCTCCAGCAGAATGATCTAATGCCTCCTGAGATTTCAATGTCAGGCCTTCATAGAAATTTTGCAGCACGTCCCATTCATTGAACATCTCTGGAGGACACTTTCTGATTAAGGCTTTGTACCTCTCCCATGCTTCATACAAGGATTCAGCATCTAATTGTGTGAATGTCTGCACCTCAGTTTTCAGCCTGATGACTCTCTGGGGTGGATAGAATTTGGCTAGAAATTTAGTCACCAAGTCATCCCAACTAGTGATACTTGCTTGGGGAAAAGTTTCAAGCCATTGTGCAGCCTTATCCCTTAATGAGAACGGGAATAGCAGAAGCTTGTAGGTTTCAGGATTCACACCATTGGATTTGACAGTGTCACAGATCCTCAAGAAGGTAGATAGATGTTGATTTGGATCCTCCAATGGTCCTCCTCCAAATGAGCAGTTGTTCTGGACCAATGTGATGAGTTGTGGCTTCAGTTCAAAGTTATTTGCATTGACATTAGGGGTGAGAATGCTGCTTCCACAATGTCTAGCATTTGCAAAAGTATAGGAAGCCAATACTCTCCTCTGTTGTGGTGGATTATTAACTCCTTCTCCTGGATTAGATGTATCTCCTTCCATCTCGTGGTATTCTTCCTCAGATTCTTCTTCTCCAACAATACTTTTCCCTCTTTCGGCTCTTCTTATCCTTCTAAGAGTTCTCTGATCAACTTCAGATAACACAGGAGCGGATCTCCCTGTACCTGACATACAAACAAGACAAAAGAAACACCAGCAAGATCACTTCACTCTACTGCTAGAATGAAGTTTAGTTCAAGCAAAATTTCAAACAGTTAGTGGGTTAATCAAAAATTAAAGAAAAATAAAGAAAAAGTGCTTGATCTAGATTACCACCTCGCTTAATCATTGTCAATCTAATCAATCCCCGGCAACGGCGCCAAAAACTTGATGAGATATTTTGGTGAGAAACGAATTTCTACCAAAACACCCAAAACTAACCGGCAAGTGCACCGGGTCGTGTCAAGTAATAAAAACTCACGGGAGTGAGGTCGATCCCACAGGGATTGAAGGATTGAGCAATTTTAGTTTAGTGGTTGATTTAGTCAAGCGAATCAAGTGTTGGTTGGGTGACTTGTAATTTGCAGAATGTAAATTGCATGAAATTAAAGAGAGCGGGAAAGTAAATTGCTGAAACTTAAAGGACAAGAAATTAAATGACAGAAACTTAAAGTGCAAGAAATGTAAATTGCAGAATCTTAAAGTGCAAGAAATGTAAATTGCTTGAAAAGTAAAGGGGATTGGGATGAGGATTTGCAGAATTTAAACAAGGAAAAACTAAATTGCATCAAACAGAAGAGGAAAAGGGAATTGGGATTGAACCGGATCTTATAACAGCAAAGTAAATGAACAATGAAAGCATTAAACAGAGAATTGAAATGAGAATTTAGATCTCAGGACCCAGAGACTAGAAAACCAAGTCTAGATCTCAATGCCTTCCTAGATCCAACAAGAGCAATAGCAAGGAAATTGTAAATTGCAAAGAAAAGAGATGAAGAACAATAAACCGGAAATGAAATTCAGTAAATAAAGCAGAGAGATCCAAGATTGAGATTGAAACAGAATTTCTTCAATTCTCCAATCCAAGATCCAAGACAAAATGTAAAATGAAATTGAAAGCAATGAAAACAAGAAATTAAAGTTCACTCAAGTTCAAAAGCTCTCCGAAAACTATATTGAAAATTCTAAAAGGAAAGCTCTCAAAGGAAAACTCTCCAAGAAAAGCTCCCCCAATAACTTGAATTCTATCCTATTTATACACTTTCCAAAATGATCTTCAAGCCTTGAGTTGGGCCTTTGTTCTTGATGGAATTGGGTTGAAAGAGGCCTTGGTTGATTGCTCTTGAAGATTGAAGAAGAACCGAAGTGAACCAATTGAACCGGTTTTTGAAGTTGGCCAAAGTTAGTCTCAACGTTAGGGTCAAAGTTAGGGGTCTAACTTTGCCCCTAACTTTTCATAGCAGCAAGCTTGATTTCCTGGTTTGGACGTTGGTGCCAACGTTAGGGGTCTAACTTTGACCCTAACGTTGGCAATGCTTATTGCTAGTGGCGCCAACGTTAGCCTCCAAGTTAGGGGGCTAACGTTGGCGCAAACGTTGGCCTACCTCCTTTGTGATTCAAGTGCCAACGTTAGCCTCCAAGTTAGGGGGCTAACGTTGGCGCAAACGTTGGCCACTTCCAGGGAGTGATTTACATGCCCAACGTTAGCCTCCAAGTTAGGGGGCTAACGTTGGGGCTAACTTCATGCAACCCGGTTCAATTTTCACTTATTCCCTTGTCCTTTCTTCACTCCTAGTCATTCCTCTTTGCTTCAACCTTTCTCCAAGCCTTCTTCACCTATCATTGATCAACCAAACTAATCAAAGCTTTGCTCAAAATCATGAGGTATTCAATCTTCCACAATATGCAACAAATATAGCTCAAAACCTCATGAAATGGCATGAATTCACATATGGTTGGTTCAATCAAGGGAAACATGAAAATCTACTCAATTAGCTTGCTTGTAGCTCAAGAAAGTGCATAATTCTAATGAAAACTAAAGAAAAAGACTAGCTAAAATGGGCTAAGATGACTTGTCATCAGAGATACGAACGGATTATCCGCACTTATTCTCAGGTAATTGAATTTGAATTTTGTGGGCAAAATTCCCAATTAGGTGGGTAGAATGTAAGACCCGGTTAATTAATGGTTAATTAACCCATAAATGAGAATTTATTCTAGAAAGCCAAAAATGTTATTTTTATGGCTAAATGTGATAGAGGAAATTGAGACGAGAATTTCGGTACCAATTTTATAGAAATCGGACCAAGATTGGACCGAACGGGCCAAACCGGACCAACCGGACCCAAAGTGGGCCCTTGGCCCAACATAACTAAACCAAAACCCTAGTTTTCAGCACTCTCTCTCCTCACACAACACCAAAACACGCTGAAAATTGAGATGGAAGGGGGAAGAACACTCTCTCAACTTCCTTCTCTCACTTGATCTTCAAACCACCATAACTTTTGATCTAGAGCTCCGATTGCCGCTCCGTTTGCGGCCACGCGTTCACCGCGGAGAGCTCTACAAAACCCATACAATCAATCTTGAGGTAATCCACGTTTTACTGTTCGAAATTCCAGCCCTTGATTTCGAGTTTCATGAGCAAAAATGTTGAGATTTTGGGTTCTTTGATGTTATAGGACCCAACTCTCTTGAAGGAGAAGGTTAATCTTGTCTCCTTGGACCTTGGGTGTGGTAAGATTCTCAACCCTAGTATAATTTGTTGTTCTATGATGTTTGGGTATTGAGATGTTGTGTATGGGTATGATGATTGTGGCTTAGGTTGTGTATATGTGAATATTGGAGCTTGATTGGTGATTTTGGAAAGCTTGGAAGAGGGTTTTGTGTGATAAAATCTGTTCTTGGAGGTGTTGATACCTTGAGAGCTTGTGGACAAGTGGTTTGGAAGTGCTCTGGTTGAGCTTGGGGAATCGGCTAAGGTATGGTTTTGGTTTCCCGTATCTAATATGTAATGTGGTAGGAAATACTTAGGCTAGAGGCCCTAAGATAGGCATTGAATTGTTGGTGTTGTTGAATGGTTGAAATATATGATGTGTTCATATATGTGATTATGAATATTGATGCCTTGATTGTGTGAAATATGAGAAATGCATGTTGTGATATATGCTTGATGGATGATTGAGGTTGAATTGATGGGTGGTACCATGTTGATGGTGAGTATGATGTTGATTATGTATAATGATGGTTAATTGGAAATGGTATTATTGGAAATTGGGATGAGGAAGGATGTATGACATGATATTGTGTTTGTCCTTTAGCCATTTGATTGAGAAGTGTTAAAATGGTTGGATGTGGTTTTGGAAACCTTGGTAAAGTGTCAATGTGTGAGTTGAGGATGGCTTCTTGTTGATTTTGGTACATTTTGAATGATTTCAAAGAGAAGGGTTGAAATTGGCATGTTTGATTGATTTTGAAAAGAGTTGAAAGTGGCTTGTTTTGAAAATGGCACCTTGTGGTTTTGTATGAAAACATGATTTTTGGGCATACTTTGACGGGACATAACTTGGACTACGGATCTCTGATTTGTTCCAAATCTGTTTAGAAATGAAATTGGATCCGGGATGTCCATGCCGTTCGAAGAACGGGTGAAAAACGATTTAAAATGAGGAAGTTATGTCCGTCGGAAGATTGGGGTTTGAATCTGTAAATTCTGCAGCTTTTAACTTAGAAAATTTTTAGCAGAATGACCCCTCGCGCGTAGGCGCACTTGGTGCGTACGCGCCGTTCTTTGAGAAAGCGCTATCCACGCGTGCGCGTACACGTGGACCTGTTTTCATCCCAAAGTTGATTTTTGAGTTTTAAAAGCCAAATTTCATACTTCTAAGCCTCCGATCTCACCACTTATGTCTTAAATCATTATGATATGCCTAGCATGAGAAAAAGGGCTAGTGAATGTGGTAACTTGCGAGTGAAGCAAGGGAAAAATGAATGATCATTGAGGATCAAAGATGATTATGTGAGATGCGGAGAATGGCGGTGGAAGTGCTTGTTGTGCCATGGGCCGAAGGGCCGTAATTGTTAATGAATTGGCTGGTTATGGATTTAACCGTGAGCCGGATGGCTAGATTATTGCCGTGTTATGGCGGAGCCATGTTTATGGCCAAGTATAAATGCATATATGATGTTGATTGAATTGTGAAGGTTTGCACTTCCACCATTGGAGATGAGGGTTTCCCTGGGTAGTAGCAATGGCTAGCCACCATGTGCTCCAGGTTGAGACTCGAAGCTCTTTTGACCCTATGTCGTAAGTGTGGCCGGGCACTGTGAAAGGCCCGGATGAGCTCGCCCCCATAAATATTCACCAGTGATGGTGATGGATAAATATTCACCAGTGAGGGTGATGGATATGGATCATGATTATGATCAAGTTTATGATGAGTATAACTCAAGTTGGGGATGCACGACAGAGGGACAGTCCAATGGCTAGCTACCAGGACTTGTCGGGTTGGCTCTATAACCGACAGATGATATCATCAGCCACTAGGGACAGGCATGCATCATAAGCATACTACATGAATTGTTTGAGATTGCCTATTTGACTGCATATTACTTGCTAATTGCCTAAATGCCTTATTTGTTCCTATTTGTAAATCTCTTGTCTGATATAACTGTGTTTGCTATATTATACTCCTGCTGGTTGTTGGGAGGTCTGAAGGAAGTAGAAAGGGAAGTATTAGTTAGACTGAAGGATCTTTAGTTAGTTGCCGCTTACGGTTTAGCTTGTTTATAAGCTTTGATATTTTCTGGAGGAAGTTCTAGGATTGCCTTCGGCTTTCCTCTATTATTATGTATTATATATGTGGAAGCTGTTACCGTACTGGGGACCTCTGGTTCTCACCCATGCGGATTTTGTGGTTTTCAGACGCAGGACGCGAGGCTTCTCGTTGAGGCATGCTGGGGACTTCTGGATTAGCGAAGATTCTTGTTCTCGGGACTCTATCTTGATTTATATATCTTGTTTAGATACTTTTATCTCCATTAAATAATACAAACTGTGATGACTCCTTCTAGAGGGGATTTTGGAGATTAGGTTTTCGGTATTTGTGTCCCTTTGGGTTTTCCTTGGGGTTTTCCTTATTTTATTATATGTATATTGCTATGCTCGAACCGGTTACCTTCGCAGCCGGATTTTGAGTCTTGATATTCCTGTTTTTGATACTCTTTATATATATGATCTTGCGTTAGCTTATCCTTTGCTCGTTGTGTTAGTGATCGGAGTGTTGCGCTTTCGAGTTGCGTTTTTTTGTTTACCCCCTTTTTTTTACAAGGCTCCTAGTTATAATCAATCATTCATACTACTATACGTACTAAATTTTTGTTTTAGAGGTCGTAATACCTTGCCATCTCTCAATTTTTTTATTTTTTGTATATCGTTGGAAGTTTTTATTTTTCTACTATTAGAAAATGAATTATTTTTTTAGTTTAAAAAATAATAAATTTACAAATATGTTGTTTCAAATATAAATAAAATAATTTAATCATATAAATTAAAAATTAAAAAATAAAATATTTAGTTTTTTAAAATTTTAAAATTTATTAAAAATAATTTTTTATTTTTTTATTTACCGGATAATGCTACACCCGGAAAATTGACCTTTTTTTACTCCACTTGTTCAAAAATTAAGAATAAATTAATTTAAAAAATCAAAATTTTTCAATTTTTTATTTTTTTTATATCGTTTGAATTTTTTATTTTTATACTATTAGAAAATAAATTATTTTTTTAGTTTTAAAAAAATAAATTTACAGATATGTTGTTTACTAGATATTGCTGGACTTTATTTTATTTTTCTTATTTAAATAAAAGAATTCAATCATACACTTTTAAAACTCAAAAATAAAAAATTGAGTCATTTATAAATTTTTTATTTTTTAAAAATATACTTTTTTAAATTTCTTTATTTACCGGATAATGCTACACCCGAACATTTGTCTTTTTTTTTTTTGCTTCACTTGTTCACAAATTCAGGATAAACTAATTTAAAAAATTTAAAAATTTTCAACCTTTTTATTTTTTAGATATTTTTGGAATTTTTTATTTTTCTACTATTAGAAAAAAATTATTTTTTTAGTTTAAAAATTAAAAAATAATAAATTTACAAATCTATTGTTTACTAGATATTGCTGGAGTTTATTTTATTTTATAATTTAAATAAAAAAATTTAATCTTAAAATTAAAAAATTCAAAAATTAAAATTTTAGTTATTTGAAATTTTTAATTTTTTTAAAAATATTTTTTATACACCCGTATAGTTGACTTTTTTTGTTGCACTTGTTCATAAATTAAGAATAAGTTAATTTTAAAAATTAAAAATTTTTTATTTTTTTTTATTTTTGGATATTGTTGGAATTTTTTTTTTCTACTATTAGAAAAAAATATTTTTTTAGTTTAAAAATAAAATAATAATAAATTTACAAATCTATTATTTACTAGATATTGCTAGACTTTATTTTATTTTTAATATAAATAAAAGAATTTAATCATATAATTTAAAAATTAAAAAAAATTAGTTTTTTAAAATTTTAATTTTTTTAAAAATAATTTTTTATTTTTTTATTTACCGGATAATGCTACACCCGGACAATTGACTTTTTTTTCTACACTTGTTTACAAATTAAGAATAAATGAATTTAAAAATTCAAAATTTTTCAATTTTTTATTTTTTGTATATCGTTGGAAGTTTTTATTTTTCTACTATTAGAAAATGAATTATTTTTTTAGTTTAAAAAATAATAAATTTACAAATATGTTGTTTCAAATATAAATAAAAGAATTTAATCATATAAATTAAAAATTAAAAAATAAAATATTTAGTTTTTTAAAATTTTAAAATTTTTTAAAAATAATTTTTTATTTTTTTATTTACCGGATAATGCTACACCCGGAAAATTGACCTTTTTTTGCTCCACTTGTTCAAAAATTAAGAATAAATTAATTTAAAAAATCAAAATTTTTCAATTTTTTATTTTTTTTATATCGTTTGAATTTTTTATTTTTATACTATTAGAAAATAAATTATTTTTTTAGTTTTAAAAAAATAAATTTACAGATATGTTGTTTACTAGATATTGCTGGACTTTATTTTATTTTTCTTATTTAAATAAAAGAATTTAATCATACACTTTTAAAACTCAAAAATAAAAAATTGAGTCATTTATAATTTTTTTATTTTTGAAAAATATACCTTTTTAAATTTTTTTATTTACCGGATAATGCTACACCCGAACATTTGTCTTTTTTTTTTTTTGCTTCACTTGTTCACAAATTCAGGATAAACTAATTTAAAAAATTTAAAAATTTTCAACCTTTTTATTTTTTAGATATCTTTGGAATTTTTTATTTTTCTACTATTAGAAAAAAATTATTTTTTTAGTTTAAAAATAATAAATTTACAGATCTATTGTTTACTAGATATTGCTGGAGTTTATTTTATTTTTATAATTTAAATAAAAAATTTAATCTTAAAATTAAAAAATTCAAAAATAAAAATTTTAGTTATTTGAAATTTTTAATTTTTTTAAAAATATTTTTTATACACCCGTATAGTTGACTTTTTTTGTTGCACTTGTTCATAAATTAAGAATAAGTTAATTTTAAAAATTAAAAATTTTTTATTTTTTTTGTTTTTTGGATATTGTCGGAATTTTTTTTTCTACTATTAGAAAAAAAATATTTTTTTAGTTTAAAAATAAAAAAATAATAAATTTACAAATCTATTATTTACTAGATATTGCTAGACTTTATTTTATTTTTTAATATAAATAAAAGAATTTAATCATATAATTTAAAAATTAAAAAAATTTAGTTTTTTAAAATTTTAATTTTTTTTAAAACTAATTTTTTATTTTTTTATTTACCGGATAATACTACACCCGGACAATTGACTTTTTTTTTCTACACTTGTTTACAAATTAAGAATAAATGAATTTAAAAATTTAAAATTTTTCAATTTTTTTATTTTTTGTATATCGTTGGAAGTTTTTATTTTTCTTCTATTAGAAAATGAATTATTTTTTTAGTTTAAAAAATAATAAATTTACAAATATGTTGTTTCAAATATAAATAAAATAATTTAATCATATAAATTAAAAATTAAAAAATAAAATATTTAGTTTTTTAAAATTTTAAAATTTTTTAAAAATAATTTTTTATTTTTTTATTTACCGGATAATGCTACACCCGGAAAATTGACCTTTTTTTGCTCCACTTGTTCAAAAATTAAGAATAAATTAATTTAAAAAATCAAAATTTTTCAATTTTTTATTTTTTTTATATCGTTTGAATTTTTTATTTTTATACTATTAGAAAATAAATTATTTTTTTAGTTTTAAAAAAATAAATTTACAGATATGTTGTTTACTAGATATTGCTGGACTTTATTTTATTTTTCTTATTTAAATAAAAGAATTCAATCATACACTTTTAAAACTCAAAAATAAAAAATTGAGTCATTTATAAATTTTTTATTTTTTAAAAATATACTTTTTTAAATTTCTTTATTTACCGGATAATGCTACACCCGAACATTTGTCTTTTTTTTTTTTGCTTCACTTGTTCACAAATTCAGGATAAACTAATTTAAAAAATTTAAAAATTTTCAACCTTTTTATTTTTTAGATATTTTTGGAATTTTTTATTTTTCTACTATTAGAAAAAAATTATTTTTTTAGTTTAAAAATTAAAAAATAATAAATTTACAAATCTATTGTTTACTAGATATTGCTGGAGTTTATTTTATTTTTATAATTTAAATAAAAAAATTTAATCTTAAAATTAAAAAATTCAAAAATTAAAATTTTAGTTATTTGAAATTTTTAATTTTTTTAAAA